>NW_024706271.1:0-11539 GCF_018977255.1 Callorhinchus milii | reverse complement strand
TATGTCCAGCAATTGATAGTCTACTCGGAATGAATGACTAATCAGTTGACGGTACTGTTTCACTTCCAGACGAACACCTTCCAGGCCGTTCTGAGCACGGATGGCGACTCTTTCGTTCTGCCTCATATTTTTCAAAGATGGAGGCATGCAATGGAGGCCAGAAGCCAGAGATCCGGCTCTAACAATGTCCTCATGGGATTCAATAGGTGGGGTGCAACGTTGTCAACAGTCATTGTGTTTGTGGCAACCACGGTGACCGGACCACTGGTCTTTGAATGCTCAAAGAATATTTGTCATTGTTGCAATGTCATGGAACACAGTGGTGTGCAGAAAACACCGTGAACGTGGTCACGAAGATTTTTAGATTTTTAAAGATAAGCTCAATATATATTTGTTTACTTGTATTTCTTGTAATACTGGTTATAGCATGAAATACTCATATAGCTGTCAACTTGCTTCAAAGAAATCAGTGATAACGATTCTCTCGTGTCTTTATTCGCCCTCACAGTGGATCAAACCGGTTCTATTACAATGACGCACTGTCAAGATCCACAAATCCAGCTCGCTATCGCCCAGATACGGTCATTGGAAACAATACTGGTAATTCATTTGTACACTTTAATACATTGAAATCAACGTAGTGTTTTTCTGACATGACTTGCAATACGTTGCTCTTCCCATATATAGGGAACAAAACTATTCCACCTGTTGTGGATTTCCCATTATGTTCACTTAAGGTTTTGTTATACATACAGAGATGTCGAGGCGTATTTGGGGAAATACAAACAGGGCTTGTGACTTTTGAGGGAGAGAAAAAAATGTTTATAAACCTCTCATTATTGATAGCAATGTTTAACTTAATATGAAGGTATTTGGTAGGAGAAGACTTCCCATAAAAGTAATGGCTTCTTTTTCATCAACAATATATCTTTTTTTATGAATTTTTTGAAAAGTTGTATGTATTAGCGCACGTGAATATGAGGGTACCACATCTGGACTATTTGGTGGATGAGACAGGACAATCTGTATATGGAAGTTCTCAGGCTTCTATGTGGTCCGACATTGCCGTGTTGATTTCTACTATCTAAATGGATGCATTTGGTAAATAGATTTCTTAAATTTGTCAACATCTCAAAAATGTGTATAACATTTTATGAGCAAGCAATAAGGAGATAAATTAAATGGGGAGAAATTGAGCCATAACCTTCGTGGCATCCATATATTAATATTAATTGTACTCTATTTGGTTAGGCATCAGTTCAGAGTTCATCATGTGATTTTTTTTTACGTAAAAAGATCAATTAATTTCCCATACAATAGAACGTGGCAAGTGCTCATTTTATATTCCAGAGCAAATTATATGGCAGGGTACTCACTTTATTTACCCCCAAAGGAATTATGGGTTGAGTCAATCACCATTTAACAACTGAAATTATGTAATAGGCAGTGTTTAGTTAAAAAACCATCATGGTTGATGACATTGCTACACAAAATGTCCATATATGGTGACCACTCACCTCCGGGGCTGCATTTTGATACAAAATGTGGATTTCCTTTGCCATTTGTAAAACATCAAAATGCGTTATTTTAACGTGAAGCATTTGTTTTTTTACACGTTGCTTCTCCAAAAAGTGGGTTGGTTACCACTTGCATGATGCAGCACACATTCCTTGCAAGTTCATGTAAAGGTTAATTTCAAACAAAGAGCATGGATCTTTCACAACCAGTCTTCATAAAAGTCACGCACACAACCAAAACTGGATTTTTTTAGCTTACGCTAGTGCCGTCCTGCTGAGTGTGATAGATCTATATGTCCCTGAACAGTAGCTTGTTACAGGGTGTCTATGAAACCAGTTATTGTTTAAGGTGATATTTTTGAGCAACGGCCCTTCACAGCATAGAGGGCTACAGCCCTTTTCACAGCACACAGAGAGGCCACCCAACGGCCCTTTTCACAACACAGAGAGACCAACGGCCCTTCTTCACAGCACAGAGAGGGCAATGGCCCTTCTTCACAGCACGTAGGCCTCTCTTGACAACTGCCAATGCAGTATCATAGAATAATTAGTTATTATTTTAATTTCATTTAAAAGTTCATTGAAGCAGCATCTTCATACAATTCTAATATTTAGCATTTGTGTATTTTTAATACCACACCCGACACAGCCTGATGAAGCTAGTTGTCATTACTGGCGAACGTCGTGCTCAGATTGTAAATGTTGTGGCTTGGCTCTCCAACACACCGGTGTGCTGTACTAGTGACGAATTGGCATGTTCTGTTTACGTGACAACCCTTACTAGTTGGCTGTGTTGGGTGGTGGCGGGTTTTAATTACACATTTATATATTTAGCAATCCAACCCAAACAAAAACTCTATTATGGATGATATTGGTATTCATGTTTTGTTATTGTGGTGATTATCACTGGCAAAGATACATTTTCCCACCAACTTACCATGGCATCCAATAACCATTTTTGTAACTTGGCACATCATTCCTATTAGCAATTCTCCTCTATTTTCTTGCCTGATCTCAGAAGATAACCAGGATTGAACTGGGTTACTACTTGGTTCGTAAGAGTTCCTGGTAAGTCAGGCATCACTGGTTTCCTTCCACATGCCAAACATTCAAGAGTATTTGTTAAACAAGAATTTCCTGGGTAAATTTACATATCTAAATGAGCTTATGCCTCTCGCAAATCACGTGACCTCTGTGTGACTACTTGCACTCTGAATCCCTCCCGTCTCCCCGCCCCCTGTGAAAACAGATGCTGCTCCATGCAGCATCGAGGCCCTTATGTGGCCTCCACCCTCTCCTCATCTTTCCTGACCATATGCTCACGTTTTCCCATTTAATTTCCATTCTTTTCCTCTTATTTCCCCATTCTTTCTCTTCTCTTTTCCTTTTTACCGTTGTATTTTCTTTTCCCATGCATTACATCCTTGGTTTGCCATGGGTAAAACGTCGCGAGTGGCAATAATTTTGTTACAACGTATTATGTTAAAAAAATTACACGGTGCTTCCTGCAGTGAAGTGGCACTTCATTTGTGGTTTTTGAAACAATTAATATTCTGATATGTCTATGCCCGTTTATAATTATAATGTATGCTGTAGTTTTTTAAGTATTTGAGTGCAAATGCTATATACAGGACACTACTTTAAAGCGGCAATGGTCTACTTGTTATCCAACTAGTTAATGTGTGTATATTTTCTGTCCATGACATTGTGTTGACTAAGTGTTGTGGTCAACATGTGGCTTTTTTATTTCTAATTTTCCAATCCTTTTGTCAATAATGATGGTGAGTTTCTAGATTACATATTATGTCAATAAATGAATGTGTTGCAGGTCTAACAGGAAGATGGGCTTACAGGCTGGATACAAACGTGGCTGTGACCACTAATCCAAAGCGCAAGTGTATGGACTGGTATAGAATGAGTTAGTCCTGCCTTCCATCAGCAGATTCACTACCTGCCCCTGCTCTTTGTGGCAAGGACAGTTTGACATGTCCTACATCAATGGGGACCTCATATCCAGATATGGCTACCAGCCTCTAAATGTCACAGGTGAGGCTGAACATTAATTTGCTTTTGGGAAATTTTTAAAAGAAGTCACTGCAAAAATTACATTGTATAAACCATTCATTGTTAGATTATCCTTTGTCCTGCATTTAGTGATTAAAAATATGTTGCAGTTTATGATGATGTAATTGAAACTAAGCGATTTATGTTCCTGATGTTATTTGTAGTAAATTACCATTTTGATCACCACACCAGATAACCACATATTTAGATAACTGACTAGCTATATTTACATCTTTAAAAATACACTTGTCATTAAGTTACAAATTCTGTCTCTGTTGCACAATTGATTATACACTCATCTCTGTACCAGAAAAAAATATATAGGTTAATCTGTTTATATTATATGGCAATATCACTTTAGTCCAATACATGTCAATGCTGAAATGTGAATATAACCACTGCGATTCCCGCTCGCCCCCCCCCCCCTCCGTTCAAATTCTATCGTATTAATGCTGAAAATTTGTATTTGTGCCAGGTTCATTTTGGAGCTTGCAGAACTTCAATAAAGATAGATTTGGTGGAGGGGTGAGATGCCACTACAACACATTTGGGGCCCTTGTGTCTGGGTCGTATGAGAGGTATCTTCCTACCCCTTGGATCCCCAACATTCTGCAGCCAGACATTCAACTTTACTCGAGTAAGTGATTTAATAGTGCAAAATAGTTGTATTGTGAATTGGCTTAAATCTCCCACGCCGCTGTCCATCCAGCGTATAAATCGGAACACCACAGTTAGGTAGATATGCTGTTAGTGTGTGGTGGGGTAGAATGTGGGTACTGCACCTATTCCAAATTGTTTAGCAAGCATGGAGCCGTAGATCAAATTAGCCTTTAGAGATGGCCTCTAGAGCTTCCTGAAGTGGAGGCCCTTCTGTTGTGAAAAGTAATGAATATAGACTCTGCGGGAAAGTGCAAGAACAAGGTTTTTGTTTCTATGATATGCAATTTTATTACCTTCTTTACACTCACGTTATTTACACCTGTAATTGTTCCTGGCCTAATGGCACTTTGGCAAAATGCTTGACTCACATTTGAATGATTACAAGTTCAGGATTATTACATTTTGTCAGTCACATTTTTTGGGTCTTTCGGTAAAGCAACGTAGATAAAAAAAAAAATAACAAGATCACGACGTTTCGATCGCAACACAAGCAATCGTCATCAGGTGAGTGCTGCCAAGGTAGAAAAAATATATGGCGGGAGCGTTGCTAAGGCAGGGATTTATAAAGGTTTGAGATGGGTGTAGCCCAAGGGTCAGTGGGCGGGGCTAGAGATTAAATTTGCATGTAAATGTAAGATAGGAGAAATCTTGATAAACGAAGTTGTGGGGGTGGCCATTGTATTGTGAGAGATTAGCATGTCAATGTAAGAAATTTCTTGTAAATGTAAGCTAGGGAGAGCTCGGACATCGCCACATGGAGGTGGAAAAGGATGGTAAGCCGCTGTGGGGAGGCCATTGTATTGTGAGAGATTAGCATGTCAATGTAAGAAATTTGCTTGTAAATTATCACAATTGCTAGTGTTGCGATCGAGAGAGCTCTGAAAAGAGCATCGCCACCTGGAGGTGGAAAAGGATGGCAAGCCGCCATTTACTAACACAGCTAATGGTGGCTGTGGGAAAGAACCATCTGAGGACCCAATCAAAACCATCACCTTGCCATACATAGCAGGGGTCACCAAAAATATTTCCCAAATCATGAACAAACACAAGATCCAGGTACGATTCAACACAGTACATAAAATTCGTGATTTGATCCCATCTATGAAGGATGTGATCCCTGACATGATACCCGGTGTCTACAAACTAAGCTGTGTCTCGGCAGCAGTTATATTGGGGAAACTAAGCGACATGTCTCGGACCGGGTTCGTGAACATAAGGCAGATCTGAAACACGGTAGGACCAATACCTCAGCCATGGCTGATCATTATTTTAACGCTGTGGGCACACACAAAATTGATTTTACCAAGACGAAGGTACTCTGCAAACTACTGGCTATCAGCAAAGTTTCGTCCATGAAGCCATCTAGATATATAAACAGACACAATTTCAACCGAGAAGATGGGTACAAACTGAGCAATCATTGGAAGGACGTTATTAACTAGTTTAGGTCAAACTGGCTGTGTTGTTCCTTTCCTGCCTACCTGTGTTAGCAGTTATCTTCGACTCTTTGAGTTACATTCACTAACACAGCCACCGTTACCTCCAAGTGGCGATGCTCCTTTCCGAGCTCTCCCTAGCTTACATTTACAAGCAAATCTTACATTGACACTAATCTCTTTCATCATTAGACCACAAGTATTGTGGTTAATGCACACATGATTCCTTGTAAAAAGGTTTCAGTTTTGTTGCCAGAAAAAAGGGGAAAAACCCTATTATTATGCTAATCTCTCACAATACAATGGCCACCCCACAACTTCGTTTATCAAGATTTTATCCTATATTACATTTACATGCACATTTAATCTCTAGCCCCGCCCACTGACCCTTGGGCTACCCATCTCAAACCTTTATAAATCCCTACCTTAGCAGCGCTTTTTTCTTACCTCAGCAGCTCTCACCTGATGACGATTGTTTGTGTGCGATCGAAACGTCGTGATATTGTTATTATTTTTATTTTAAATATATTTTTTCTATTACGTGGCTTTACCGAAAGACCAAGGAACATGAATTCCTGCAGTCACGAAAGCTTTAAGTGATGTGGTTACAAGTGCTTAGGGAATTGTGTACCTGGATTGTCAGTGGGTTTTTTTGCCTTTTATAAAGTGTGGTGATAGATTTCTAAAATTATTACTCCTTACTCCTGCGTAAGTTTGTCTCGGTTGCGTTGTTTCGTCGTTTTCGGATTGCACGCGTATTGCTCACTACGGTATTTACCTTCATGTGCTGGGAGCTTCTTTCAGCTCCTGAAGAAGCTCTCAGTTCCTGAACAAGGTCCCAGCACATTAGCAAAACGTCAGACCTCACGTTGAACAATACACAGTACAAACCGAAAACACAGTGGAGAACTAAGTCATGATGTTACACACAAACACTTTTTGTTGTTGTTTCAGCAAATGAAGTACAACCATATCAATCATGTTGCCAGTCTGGAGATGCCAGTTTTGCAGTCTATACCAACAGAAACGCCCTCCCAACCAATGTGCTTTCTACAGGCCACCTTTGCTGGTAAGAGTCCATCTGTTAAGAATTACGTTTATTTAAATGTTCAGAATCAAATGTATTTACACTGGTGGAAGCCGATGAGCTATAATGCTTTTTTCACATGTCCAATGTGGTCACCCATGGGCTAGCTTTCAAAGATCATTGCTTGATATATAAAGACCAGTGCTTTCCAACTATGATTACAGGATATGCTGCAACATGAGTCTCCATTTCAGGCATTGAAATAAACTTGAATGAGGAATATTCACAAGATACACGGTATATATTAATAGAGTTCACATGCTGATCTTGGTCTGCAATCAACTGAGCCCATCATCCCCCAATAAGTGGCACTTTGCAAAAAAACTGCAATCCTATGATAAGTGTAAACTCAGTCATATGGAACTTCACGGTTTCGGGCCAGATAAGCACCACCCATTGTCAAATTGAATATCGTAAAAAAAAAAGTATAGTTCCATGAAATATAAACAAAAACATGATTTAGGTGGAATGGTGGTGCAATGGTTAGTATACTGCGCTATGACCCCAGCGATCCGGCATTGTAAACTTGGTTACTTTTTCTTTGCAGCGTTTCTCATTGGCGACCCTCACATCACGACCTGGACAATGTCTCGTACACCTTCAATGGCCTGGGAGAGTACACTGTGTTGGAAGCGGTTGGAGATGGGTGAATTTCACCATGCAGGGCCGCACAGGAATTGCGAGGACCAATGCCTCCGCCAATATTTTTCAAAAGCAACTTCCTTCATAGCCATTGTTGCACAGGAGACCGGCGGCATTAAGGTACATGCAAATAGCTTGACAAATATTAGGTTCCCAAGCTTAAAGACATAAATTTCCCCCCCCCCCACCTCTGTCCACCCAGCAGTTTAAATGGGCACCCCACAGACGGTCTGATCGGCAGATCACGCGTGTATAGGGTAATATGTGCGTACTCCCACCTCTTCTAAGATGTGTGTGGCCAACAATTGATATATGAACTGGCCTTGGGCTCCCGCTGTTTACCAACCTGCACTGAGCAGTGCGGTGAAACTTGGTCAAACAGCCACCTCGGCTAACACAGCAATAGGGAGGTCTTAATCCAGCAGTGGATTAACAAATGTCTAAAAAATTACATATACTTGCAATAAAATACACCACGGTTGGCTACGTACGGTGCGAAAGAAGTTCAACGTACATACATACACACATAGAGGGACTTTCTCGTGCTCCCTCTAGTGGACACTCTTTTGCCAGCAGTGGCATGAGCGTGAAATTGCAGGGCTGCACCTTTACCTTATAGCCCATCTTTAAACTATAGATGAAGGTTTCATAATTATTTAACAATGATAATTAGGCAGCAGTTTTTTAACGGCACGGTGGAACTGTGGGTTATGTGAAAAAGCCAAACAGTTTCAAGTATCTTCAACAGCACATGACAGAAGCATTCACGAAAAATTACACCTGAGATGTTAGTAAGCATCCGTTATTCATGTTATTTTTTATTTTGAAAAATCTACTTTTCTGTCCTGTATTTTATTACCCATACCTCTCAATGACAACACATATTGCGTTTTTACCCGTGATTGTTTACAAACTGTTTAATTTTGCTTTTACAGGTTGAATGGATTCTCAAAAACGACAGCATATAGTACTGGTAGATGGCAAACAGATCAATTCAACAGGTAAATAATTCTGAATGTTTTACCTGGACGAAAACAACTCATGCAGTATCTGTTTTTATATTTCGTGTGCTTCGTATATACTGTGTTTCTCTGTATGTTTTGTATACATGACACTCTAAGACAAATTGTATCGGTGATGATGTGCTTCATTTTTATCTGTGGAGTCCTAATGATAACCATACCATTGACTCTTGTCACTGATGTGACCTGTCTTGATCCCTCTGAATGTATTAAAGTTGCAGGTTTGTATAAACAATTTAACATTCTATAATACCTCATTTCTACAGCCAATGGGTACCACAATTTTGCGCCGTTCTGTATAGTGGGGCTGTACTGAGAGCCTGTGCATTCTCGCATCAACTGGCCTGTCAAATAGATCGATTTGGTTTACTGAACAGGGCTTTGCACCAGCTGTGTTTGTCAATGAAGGATCCATTTGGGGCTGGGACTATTCTGGAGGTATTTGCGACATCCTGAAGTCAACATGGAATCTATATGTGCACATGCCGTTACATCACTCCCTTGGTTCAACTTTCCGTCTATTTTAGTGAAAAAAAACATGGCCTAGCAGGAGCATGTTCGCCATTTGTTGCAACCCCTGGTTATTATTACTATGGGTGCATTAGGGTGCCACGGTGGCGAGATGTTAACCTCGCATGTATACAGAAGGTTGTGTGTTCCATCCTGAACCTGATGCCTGTATAGTAGGAGTTTGCATGTTCTTCCCATGGTCACATAGATTTTTTCCCCGGGTCCTACGGTTATTCCGTCCACATTTAGAAACATGCGTTTAGAGTATTTGGCTCGCATAAATGTCCAATGATAAGCCACTTCATTGAGCTATTAGTTGTGGCCAGGTCGCTTCTGAAAAAAGTTATATAGCTTGCTGGGCCTTACCTGGTAAAATAAAAAATTGTTTTATAGTTTTTATAGTTTATTAACCATACAAATAAATACATACAAATACTCACTGTTTCACATAGGACGTTTAAAATCCCGTAACGTCAATTGTGAAATTTGAAAAGTTCACTCGAAATTAATTGGAACATGAAGAGCAATCAACTTGGCAGAGTAATGAAACATAAGATGAAAAATACAAAAACGATATATTTAAGTTCTGATGTGTGAGAATAGGTTTTCCCTTGTTTTCTGCAACAAAACAGGTGTTAATATGTTAAAAACACCAAACTGAAACCTTTTACAAGGAATCATGTCCGCATTAACCACAATACTTGTGGTCAGAATGCAAAAAAACATACTCTGCTTTTTTGTTTGATTCTTGTAAAGGTTTCAGTTTGGTGTTTTAACATCTTAACATCTGTTTTGTTGCCAGAAAAAAGGGGAAAACCTATTCTCATATTTTGGTACTGGCAAAGGAGGTCCCATGATGTAGCTCTGATGTCTGTTTGGTGCGCTTTGCGTCTTGTTTGGCATGATGTCTGACGTTTTGCTCCATGTGTTGAGAGCTTCTGCAGAAACTGAATATGCCAAACAAAGGAGTATAGCCCTAAAACATATCGGCGAGCTATACAGCACAATCACAAAAATCTACTCAGCAGTGCAAGAATATTTTACTTTACCTGCAATCACTTGATCCATGCCCTTACACTTTGATAAAGACCACGTGTTTAGAAATGTATTTCCTGGCATCCACCCTATTGCCTGCGGGATGATAGTGGGCAGGAAAGGGGAACGTGGGTGGAGCAGAAGGGGTGAAGACTTTGGAACCATGTTGAGCATGGAGGCAATGGCCAGGGCCCCTGTTGATATTTATGAACCGGTACTGGGCCAACAGGATTCAGACCCTAATAGGTGTGGAAACGGGGCATAATAACTAACTTTTATGTGCTCACGTTATATTAAATTATCACCTTGTTTTTCTCATTTAGATGACATCTACAGCAGAACGTGTCGATCAAATGGACAATAACCGGACAGGTGGTAGCCACCTTCGCATCAGGCATCTCAGTGAACGTGTCCAGCTTTCCTGGGGCCCTCAACTTCATCACCTCATTGCAAGAGAGTTTTATCAACCGCACGAAAGGCCTGCTGGGTGAGTCACAATGAAGCTGCCCTTCACACAGTCAATGGCTTTTAACCTTTGTCGTCATTGTCCCTAATTGGTAGGATGGAGCTGTAGCAGGGAAGCGAGTTCGAATCCATTTCATGAATTGACTCATCCATCACCTTCTGGGCTTCAAAAACAAGTATTAATAATTTAGGAAGTCAATCGTGGTTGTTTGCAGATTCCATAGTAATGTGGGATGTCCATAACAGGCACTCAGGATGCGTTCTTGGTAAACAGAGCACTGTACGAAACAGCACTATAGGAGGTCACTATAACACAAAGTGCGCCCACTTCAAACATTGTCGTTTCATTGTACGAACAATTCCAATAATTTAAAACGTGATAACATGTGCAATTTTAGTGAGTGGTTTATTCCGCAGTGCTTTAGTCAAAGGTAAGTATTGCACAGTGGATAGTCCTACATGAAAAAATTAAACGATTATGACAGTCACACGTGTAAAATATTTTTGGGATAGCCCGCACCTCCATATACCCCGCAGGGTCTTGTTTTGTTTGTAAAAAGTGGTATACCCCGCGGGTTATATGCGGGAAAATACGGTAAGTCATTGTTTTGGTGTGGCATGCGGCGTCGCTCCACGTGTATGCTGAAATTGGACCATTCGGTACGGCAATTCGGCTCAGGTAAATTACTAATCTATATCTCCATATATATCAAAGGCAAATTTGTGTTATGTGTGTCCAAAATGTTTAGCCTACTTCCCTACATGCAACAAACTTGAAATTTGCCATATGGGTACTTTCCAGACTGGACATCATGAAAAATATAAAAATAGACTTTTGTATTTTTGGGGGGGGGGGGGAGCTCAATAATGCATATATTTTTGCACGGCAAGTGAGCTGTGACGTCAAATCTGTCATGTGACCCACGCATGTGGAAGCGTAACGCATTGTAGTGTAGTGGTTAGCGCGCTGTGCTACGAACCCGGCGACCCGAGTTCGTATTCCCGCTCACGGCCACTACCGGTGACGATTATTTTAACCGGTCCTGGGCCTCCCTAGGTCGACTCAGCCTCAAACGAGTAACTGGTCTGCTGTGTGAACAT
>NW_024706270.1:0-11555 GCF_018977255.1 Callorhinchus milii | reverse complement strand
CCAGAGCCGCAACTACATCACCAACTCGGCCCAGAGCAACGGGGGGGGCCTCGGGGGCCTCGGGCCGGGGGTCTCGGTCAAGGAGAAGGATAAGAAGAAGCACCAACAGCACCAACAGCAACAAGACCCCCATCTCCTGGGCCCCAAGAGCCTGGCCAAGGGCAAAAAGAACAAGGACAAGGAGTATTACGTGTGAGGGAGAACCAGGGGAGAAGGATGGAGAGAAGGAAGGAAGGAAGGAGAAGGAGAAGGAGAGAGAGAGAGAGAGAGAGAGAGGACGAACGGAATGAGAGAGGAACATGGCAAACCGTGACTTTTTTCGACTCTTGACTCTTAACGAACTCAAACAAAAAAAAGGGAAAAGGTGTCTCCCTCCACCCCACCCCCACCCCACCCCACCCCCCACCCCACCCCCCAGCCCACCCCCTCCACCCCCATCCCCACCCCCCCACCCCAACCTACACCTATCCCCCACCCCCCCCACCCCCACACCTATCCACCACCACACCACCCCAACCCACCCATCTACCTCCATCCCCCCCACCTACCCCACACCCTCACCTAACCCCCACCCCACCCCCCACACCTACCCCACCCACCCCACACCCCCTCACACCTACCCCCACCCCCCTCTCCCCATCTCCCCTCTCCACTTCTCCCACTCTCTCCCCCCCATCCCTCACCCCCCTCCCCCTCCCCTCTCTCCCCCACTCCCCTCTCCCCTCCCCCCCCTTTGCTGTTGTTCTTTCGACGAAAAAGGATAAGTTTCACGACGACGTTCTTAAAAGGCTCAGAAACCTCTTTCTTGCCCCGATTCGCGGACACTTTACGGACGACGTCCACTTGGAAACCCCGACAAGGACGGACTTTACCGGAAGATTTCGAACATTTTTTTCCATGCATTCCCCCCCCCCAAACAATAACCCCTCCTTTCCCCCCCTTCTCCCTCCCCCCTTCCCCCACTCCCTCTCTTTCTCTGTGTGGGTGTGTGTGGCGGGGGGTGGGGGGGGCGGGGGGGGGGGGCTTTTGAGGGGGGGAAAGAGACTTTGATCCCCGGGGGAAACGGTTCCGTTCCATCCCAGATCCGGAAGACAATTTTGCCCCCAAGACGAGCCTCGGCGGAGAGGCAGGTTATTGGGGCGGGCGGTGGGGGGCAAAGGAACGAGCGTGTGGGGGTAATGGGGGAGAGAGAGAGAGAGGGGTGTTGGGGGGGGGTTGTGGGGGGTTGTGGGGTTGATTTGGAAGCTCTTTCTCCGAGGGCGGGTGCAGACACGCTCGGCCGAATGGCCTCCTTCTGCGCTGAGGGTGATGTGGACACACACTCGCTCGCTCTCTCGCTCTCTCTCTCTCGCTCGCTCGCTCGCACACTCTCTCGCACACCCGCTCTCTCTCTCTCTCTCTCTCTCTCGCACACTCACTCACTCTCTTGCACACTCGCTCTCTCGCACACTCGCTCTCTCGCACACTCACTCACTCACTTGCACACTCTCCAACACACTCACTCTCTCTCGCACACTCACTCTTTCGCACACTCACTCTCTCTCTCTCTCTCTCTCACTCACTCACCCAAACCACCCCACAAACTGTTCTCTTGTGTTCTACCCGCTCGGACTTTCGCCCCCCAAACCCACCCCCCCTTCCCTTTTTCCCCCTTCCCCCCCCTCCCCCACTCACCCACGCCTCAACCGCCTCCAACCACCTCTTCCCCCCCCCCCCACCTCACCCCTCCACAATCCACCCCCCACCAACCCCCGGAAAAGAGGGGGTGAAAAAAGGGGCAAGACGTCTCGACGACGGACAGATGGTTTTGCCGGAGAGGAAGAAAAGGGGGAAAGGGGGGTTGGGGGGGAAAAGAAAGAAGGGGGTGGGGGGGTATCTGCTCGCTGTTAAGATTTTTTTAAGGTGGATTATCGCTGCATTAAAATGGGGGTCGAAGGGGGGGGTTTCGGGGTAAACGAGAATAACAACCGGAGCAAAATATTTCAGCGAATGATTAACTAACGACGGGATGTGATGTCGGGGAGTGGGGGGAGGGGGTGGGGGGGGGGGGAGGGCTGGTGTCTCACTCACACGCATACGCGCAAGCGCACACGCAAGCAAACGCGCGCGCGCACGCGAACACACGCACAGCAGCGCACGCGCGCCAACACGCGTGCACATACGGACACCCGCTGACACGTGTGCACACACCCCCTCACGCACACGCGCCCGCACACCGACACGTGTACAAACACGCGCACGCGCACGCCCGACACGTGCACACACTTGCACACGCGTGAACCGTCTTCGGTTGGGGGTGTTGGGTGGGGTGGGGGTGTGTGTGGGGGGTGTCGGGGCTGTGTTTCTCTGAGCGCAGTCCCTGTGTTCCACACACGGGCCACGCGCGAGGTTTATGCAGATGCTGTTACTGTGTCCATAAACTCATGTGTCTCTCGCCCCCACCCCCACCCCTTCGCGCTCTCTCCTCGGGGGTGGGGAAGGGGGGACGAACCCCTTTATCCACCTCCCCACCCCCCCAATTTCTCTCTCTGCTCATCTCCCCTCTTTTCTGTATCTCCCCTTCTCTCTCTCCCCATCCCTTCTTTTTATCCGTGCTCTCTCTCTCCTTCTCTCTCTCTCTCCGTCTCTCTCTCTCTCTCTCTGTCTCTCTCTCTCTCTCCGTCTCTCTCTCTCTCTCTGTCTCTCTCTCTCCGTCTCTCCGTCTCTCTCTCTCTCTCCGTCTCTCTCTCTCTCTGTGGTTCTCTCTTTCTCTATCTCTCTCTTCTCTCTCGTTTCTTCTCCCTCTTTCTCTTTCCCCCTTTCTTTATCCGCTCTCTCTCTCTCTCTCTCTCTCTCTCCCCCTCTGAAAAGAGCTCTTTGTATTGATTTGTATGAAGTTTCTGCCCATTTGATCTCATTCCCGTATAATTTACCCCCAAATTTATTAGGGTCTAAACCCCACAGCCTGAAAGGCTCAGAGAAACCGATTCAACGACAACTTTCAAAAGGGGGGGGGAGTGGGGACTAGTTGGGGTAAGAGCGGGGGCAGTGGCTGCTAGTTCGGGGGTAAGAGTGGGAGAGTGGGGACTAGTTTGGGGGTAAGAGTGGGGGAGTGGGGACTAGTTGGGGGGTAAGAGTGGGAGAGTGGGGACTAGTTGGGGGGTAAGAGCGGGGGAGTGGGGACGAGTTGGGTAAGAGTGGGAGATTGGGGGCTAGTTGGGGGATAAGAGTAGGAGAACGGTGTCTAGTTGGGGGGTAAGAGCGGGTGAGTGGGGACTAGTTGGGTTAGAGCGGGTGGAGTGGGGGCTAGTTGGGGGGTAAGAGCAGGGGCAGTGGGGACTAGTTGGAGGGTAAGAGCGGGGGAGGGAGTGGGGACTAGTTGGGGGGTAAGAGCGGGGGCAGTGGGGACTAGTTGAGTAAGAGCAGGGGAGTGGGGATGCGTTGAGGGGTAAGAGCGGGGGAGTGGGGGGGTAAGAGCGGGGAGAGTGGGGACTATTTGGGAGCTGAATGGCCTCCTCTGGATTAGGGTTAGGAGGAGAACCCTATCTCCCCCGATCATAGGCCCAGGACAAGGCCATTCAGCCCCTCGAGCCTGTTCCGCCATTGAGTTAGATTGCCGCTGGTCTGTACCCCCCACACCCCCCCCACCCCGCCCGACATCCCCCAAATATACCCCCGACCTCCCCAAAATCTTATCAACCTCTCTGGAGAGGGATAGAGAGAGTGGGGGGGTGGAGGGGGATTGAGAGGGAGAGGGTGTTGAGGAGAGGGTGGAGAGAGGAGGGGTTTGAGGAGGGTGGGGGTGGGGGAGAGGAGAAAATGGGGGAGGAGAGAGGGGGAGTGAGAGAGCTATGGGGTTGAGGAGAGGGGGGAGTGATAGAAAGGGGGTTGAGGAGAGAGAGGGGAGGAGGGGTGATTAGAGAAAGAATAGTTCCCCCCCCACCCCCTCCAACTCTCTCCCCCTCACCCCCCTCCCTGTCCCCTTCACTGAGGCTCCGTGATCCCCATCGCCCCCCCCCCCCCTCACCACGCTCCACTGGCTCCCCCTCCCCCCAGAGGATACAGTCCAAAACCCTGGTCCTCACCTTCAAAGCCCCCCCACGGCCTCGCTTCCCCCCTCCCCCAACCTCTGTGACCCCCCCCAAACCCCCTTATCACCCCCTCCCCGACCCCCAGCTCGGGGGCCAAACCCCTGACTGTCCAGAGCCTTGGGACGTCCTCCTGACATGATGGTCACTGTGTAGATGACTCTTCCCCTCTCCCCCTTTTCTCTCCCTCTCTCTCCCCCACTCTCTCCTCGTGTGTTATTGTCTCTCTCTCTCGCTCTCGCTCTATCTCCTTCGTTCCTTCTCAACCCCCTCTCCTCCCCCCACACCACCGAGACCACCCAACGGGGTTCGTGGGGGGTGGGGGGGGGAGGTGGGGGATGAGGTTTGAGACGTCTTTATCCATCACTGTCGTTTGGAGGGAAGGACAAATCTATCTCATCCTCTCTGTGCCCTTCATCATTCCATGTCTCTCCCTCTCTCTCTGTTCCTCCCCCACTCCCTCACTCTCTCCCTCCCCCACTCCCTCCCTCCCTCCCTCCCTCCCTCGTGAGCCCCACCCTCGCCCCGCCAACCCCAAGGGCTTAATCCAAACCTGAATCAGTCCATTGACCAGAACCTGTTGACTTTGGAAGGGGTTGGAAAGGGTGTAGCGTGTGTGTATGTGCGTGTGCGTGTGTGTGGATAGGATGGGGGTTAGGGGGAAAAATGGGGGGGGGGCAGTGGAGTTGAATGGATGGCCTGTGCTCTGAGAGCACCCCCCAAAATGGCCTCCTTTTTCTCCCCGTAAAAATTGCCCGGGACAGTGGCTGACGCGAGGGGTTTGCGCTGAAACATCTCGAACGACACTTGCCTCCCACCCCGCCTCGTCCCCACCCCCTTGGACTTCACCCCAGCTCTACCCTGGCGCCCTCCCCTCCCCCACCGAAACCCACCCCAAAAGCCCGCCCCCAAACCCCAAACCCCAAACCCCAACCCAACGAGCAAGACACCAAACCAAACATTGGGGCAGTGGCCATTTTCTTTTGAGGCGGGCGGAGGGGGGGGGGGTGGGGGCGGAGGTCAAGGTTTTTTTTTCTAGTTCCGCCCGTTCCCCCAACACCTCCTCCCCACCCCCACCCCCGCCCCCGACCCCCACTTAGCGCCTTACGCCCCCTTTCCCACCCGCCCGCCTGTCACCGCAGGTGGGCGTCGAAGTTGTGAGACCTTATATATCAATGTAATAGTTCGGTGTTACTGTTAAAAAAAAAAACCTGTGTTTTAGTGATTGCCTCGAGGTTTGTGTAAATCCAACAAAAAAGGGAATAATTACAATTGATTATATAATTAGCCCCGACTCCCGTTGCCTTACCCCGCGCCGCGCGCGCTCACACGCACGCTCGACACGCACGCGCACAGAAACGCGCACAGAAACGCGCACAGACACAGATAGACACAGACACACACGCACACAAGCACAGACACACACACACACACACACACACAGAGACGCACAGATACACGCGGACACGCACGCACGCACACACACGCTCACAAGCGCAGGCACACACAGATACGCACAGACACAGATAGACACAGACACACACACACACAGACACACACGCACACAAGCACAGACGCACAGATACACGCGGACACGCACGCACGCACACACACGCTCACAAGCGCAGGCACACACAGATACACACACACACACACAGACAGACAGAAACACACCGACACACACACACACACAGACACACGCACACAAGCACAGAGACGCACAGATACACGCGGACACGCACGCACGCACACACACACGCTCACAAGCGCAGGCACACACAGATACGCACAGAAACAGAAACGCGCACAGACACAGATAGACACAGACACACACGCACACACACAGACACACAGACGCACACAAGCACAGACACACAGACGCACAGATACACGCGGACACGCACGCACGCACGCTCACAAGCGCAGGCACACACAGATACACACACACACAGACAGACAGAAACACACCGACACACACACACATGCACAGACACACACGCTCACAAGCACAGATACACGCACACAGACACACACGCTCACAAGCACGGACACACACGCAGACACACACGCACACGTGCGAGCCTGTGTTTCCCAGCAGTCAGGCGGAGGAACACGCTTGTCAGGCGATTCACACGGGTACAAATAGCGGAGGCTTCGGCCACAATTTTTCGCTCTTCGTTGGGACACGGGAGCGGTGCCCGAGGACTGGAGAGTGGCCGACGTGACTCCTCTGTACAAAATGGGACAGAAGGACCCACCGGAGACCTCCAGACCCGTCAGCCCGACATCAGGAGTGGGGGAAACTCCTGGAGACTAATAAATCTCAGAGACAGAATAAATCTTCTCTGAGAAGAATATGGGTTAATGGAGGGACGGCCGCACCGGTTTGTTAAAGGCAGAACTTGTCTTAACAAATCGAATGGAATTATTCGATGAGGGTTTAACGGAGACGGTGGAGACGGAGCGCAGTTGATGTCGTTCATACGGACTTTCGTTTGACAAAGTGCCGCGTGAAAGACTTGTAAGAAAGATAGAGGTCCGTAGTATAAAAGGGACAGCGGCAGCGGATCCTGAACTGGGGGCCGGGAGACAGAGAGCAGAGAGTGGTGACCCCTCCCCTCGCACCCCACAGCCCCTGTGGCTCAGGGGTTAGACCCCTCGCCTCGCACCCCACAGCCCCTGTAGCTAAGGGGTTAGACCCCTCGCCTCGCACCCCACAACCCCTGTAGCTCAGGGGTTAGACCCCTCCCCTCGCACCCCACAGCCCCTGTAGCTCAGGGGTTAGACCCCTCGCCTCACACCCCACAGCCCCTGTAGCTCAGGGGTTGGACCCCTCGCCTCGCACCCCACAGCCCCTGTAGCTCAGGGGTTAGACCCCTCCCTTCGCACCCCACAGCCCCTGTAGCTCAGGGGTTAGACCCCTCGCCCCCCACCCCACAGCCCCTGTAGCTCAGGGGTTCGACCCCTCGCCCCGCACCCCACAGCCCCTGTAGCTCAGGGGTTAGACACCTCGCCCCGCACCCCACAGCCCCTGTAGCTCAGAGGTTAGACCCCTCACCCCCCACCCCACAGCCCCTGTAGCTCAGGGGTTAGACCCCTCACCTCGCAAGGGACCAACGCTCTTCTTAATATACATAAATGATCTGGACTTGGGTAGAGCAGGTACCGTCTCCCAAGTGTGCGGAGGACACCAAGTTGGGTTGGGGGGTAACTGGTGAGAAGGACGGTAACCAACTGCAGGAAGACGTAGACAGATGGTAAAATGGGCGACACACGGCAGATGAGTTTCGATGCGGAGAAATACGGGTAATGTTTTTGGTAAAAAGAATGAGGAGAGGGAATCCAGACCGGTAATACAACCTTAAGGGGGGGGTAAAAGGGCGGTGGAGGCCGAGTCGATAACTACTTTTAAGAACGCGTTGGACGGGTACTTGAGGAGGACGGGTTTGCGGGTTATGGGGAAAGGGCCGGGGAGTGGGACTGACGTAACATCGGTCATCTCAAAGAGCCGCACAGACTCGATGGCCCGAATGGCCTCTTTTTGTGCCGTACGATTCTATGATTCTACGATCGGGGGATCACTTTTTGGGGGTAATAATCCCTTCACAACAATAATAATACACACACACACCCACAGACACACACACACATACACCCACACACACACACATACACACACACGCGCGCACGCCTGTGTCCCCAGCAGTCAGTCGGCTGCCGCGATTGGCCCCCAAAACACACAGTCACTACACTCGACAGCGTGTCCCGTGAAGCGCTTTGAGACATCTCGAAGCCGTGAAGCCGTCACACCCCGGGACTGTTATTGCTGTTATTATTATTGTTGTTGTTATTATTATTATTATTATTATTATTATTATTATTATTATTATTATTATTGTTGTTAGTGAGTTGAGAATCGTGCGGTTCTATTATCAGGTTCACTGCCCCCTCTAGTGGTGGAAATCAGTAATAATAATAATTATAATAATCTGGATCGCGGGGCGAGGGGTCTAACCCTGAGCTACAGGGACTGTGGGGTGTGAGGAGGGGTCTAACCCCTGAGCTACAGGGGCTGTGGGGTGTGAGGAGGGGTCTAACCCCTGAGCTACAGGGGCTGTGGGGTGCGAGGAGGGGTCTAACCCCTGAGCTACAGGGGCTGTGGGGTGCGAGGGGAGGGGTCTAACCCCTGAGCTACAGGGGCTGTGGGGTGTGAGGAGGGGTCTAACCCCTGAGCTACAGGGGCTGTGGGGTGTGAGGAGGGGTCTAACCCCTGAGCTACAGGGGCTGTGGGGTGCGAGGGGAGGGGTCTAACCCCTGAGCTACAGGGGCTGTGGGGTGAGAGGAGGGGTCTAACCCCTGAGCTACAGGGGCTGTGGGGTGAGAGGAGGGGTCTAACCCCTGAGCTACAGGGGCTGTGGGGTGTGAGGAGGGGTCTAACCCCTGAGCTACAGGGGCTGTGGGGTGCGAGGAGGGGTCTAACCCCTGAGCTACAGGGGTCTGAGTTGGGACATCATAAAAGGAAAGGATGATCTCATAAACCAGTTCAAGATTCCAAGTGATGAGAGAGTGAGTGAGTGAGAGAGAGAGAGAGAGAGAGTGGGAGTGGGTGGAGAGAGAGGGGGGAGTGTGAGTGAGAAAGGGAGAGTGAGAGAGGGAGAGAGTGAGAGAGAGAGAGAGAGAGAGGGAGGTGGGGAGGAGGGGGGAGAGAGGGTGAGAGCGAGGGAGAGGGAGCGAAAGAGAAAGGGAGAGAGAGAGAGAGAGGGGGTGAGAGAGAAATAGTGAGTGAGAGGGAGAGAGAGAGAGAGAGGGAGAGAGAGAGAGAGATGCCATGGTCCACACAGGGCATTGGGAAGGGAAAGAGCCATCACAGTTGGGGTTGGAGGGTGATCGAGCGAGCGAGGGAAGAGGCAGAGGGAGAGGGAGAAGGAGAGAGAGAAGGAGGGGGAGAGAGGGAGAGAGAGGGAGAGGGAGCGAGAGAGAGGGAGAGAGAGAGCCCGTGAAGGTTGAGTAATGGCGATGCCATCAACAGCCTGAAAGATCGATCGAGAAACCTTGGATTAGCCGGAGAGAGAGAGAGGGGGTGAGGGAGGTGGTGGGGGGGTGCTGGGCGGAGAGGGGGAGCAGAGGGAGGGGGAGAGGGAGAGGGGGAAAGGGGGGAGAGGGAGAGAGAGAGAGAGAGAGGTGCCTCACCAACAAGCTCTCAGAGTTGCTGAGGGAAACAATGGAGGCAAATGGTTGCCGTGGACAAAGGTTGGTCGAGATAAAGAAGACCCTTGGACCAAGTTGACCTCATCGCCTCTCCAGAATCCCTGCTTGCCAGCCCGCCCAGCTGCCCAGCGGTCAGTCTGCCCATCTGCCCGTCTGCCCAGCTGCCCACCTGCCCCTTTGACCCACTGCCCTCCTCTCGGACTGTCCACCCGTTCCACACAACCAACCGGTGAAGCAGGCCGTTGCTTGCGTTGGCAGCTCCAATGAGGCCAAAGGTTCCCTGGAGTCTCCTCAGAAGCTGACGAGGCCCTCAATGGAAACCGTCCACGTCAAAGCGTTCCTGGTGGCTCTGACCCGTGCCGCCTTCGACCCAGACCTGGGCGTCCGCCTTCAGGTGGCCCTCTCTCTCCGGGAAATGGGCGCCCACCATCCCGAGCTGGTGCTGTGGTCCTGTCACCGGTTCCTGACCGGCCGAGAGGAGGAGGTGGAGGAGCCCGTAGAGAATGGGCACCGGGCAGCGTTGCTCAGGAGCATGAGCGAGATCGTGATGGACAATGCCAACAAGAGACTCAACCGTCCTCTGCTCGGGCAATTGATCTATGTGGCCTGCGAGGAGATGACCCATTGGGTGGGCACCAGCCTGGCTTCTCAGGAGGCCGCCAGTGACCTCCTGGTGGCCCTGGGCTTTGCCGACATTGAGGAGGTCCTCGAAGAGATGATGGAGAAGATCCAGCCAGGTCTCCTTCCACACCCTCTGGTGCTGCAGACGTTGGGGAACTTGTCCGTGACCAATGTCTCTGGGACGGTCCCCTATCTGCCCTCCATCCTCAGGAGTGTCATCTCAAACCTGGGGCTGGCCAAGGACCTCAAGGCCAAGTGTGGGCTGGCCTCAGCCTTGGGTCTGTTGAGCAGGGGCATCGTGGAGAGCCTGGGCAGAACAGGGCCTTGCCCTGACCCTACGCTGAGGAGGGAAGCGTTTGAGGACGAGATGGACCTGGTCTATCAGACCCTCTTTGGCGCCTGGCTGGGCAGGAAGGACCCCAGGCTGCGGAGGGTCTCGCTGGAGGCCTTGGCCTATGTGCTGCAGCTCATGTCCGCCCGGAGGCTGGAACAGGAGCTCCCGAAGCTGCTGCCCGCCCTCCTGTCGCTCCTGAGGAAGCTCCCGGAGAACGTGCATGCCGTCCGCTGCCTGCGCCAGGTCCTGCTGGCCTCCGAGGGCAACAGAAGCCCCCAGTCGGCCTCCGAGCCCCACCGGGGAGGACCTGAGTTGCTTCCGGGGAGCAAGAGGAGCCCTCTGCTGGAGTTGGGGATGGACAACCTACTCGGGGCCCTACACAGTCAGCTGTGCTCTGCCCTGGACCGGAACGACCTGGTCACTCACGGCGAGGCTCTGGGCTGTCTGTCCGTGCTGACCTTTGGCCACGCGGACCACCTCCTCCGCTTCCTCCTGCAGAGGCTGTCGTCGGGGGATTCCTGGCGGCTCCGAGCCGGGTCCCTGAGCGCCCTGAGGCACCTGGTCCTCACCGCAGCCCCCCAGCTCGGGGACAAGAAGCCCACCCTGCTCCAGGGCCTAAAGCCCCTCCTGACGGACGGCGACCTCAAGGTCAGGAAGGGGGTCGTTCATCTCGTTCAGGCCATGGCCCGCCAGGGCTACCTCCAGCTGGAGGGAGGTCAGTGTCTGCTGGAGTTCCTGGTTAGACAGTGCTCTCTGGCCGGCTCGGAGAAGAGGGGGGCTTTGGCCGAGGAGGAGAAGGAGGCGGAGGAGGAGGAGGAGGTCCGGGAGATGTCCGAGGCTCTGTTGGAGGAGTTGACCGGGACGGAGAATTTGAGGGAGCTCCTGTGGACCTCCCTGTTGGACTGCGTGATACCCGGCCAATACGCCAATGCCATGGCAGTCGTGTGCCGGAGCCTGGCGGACCTGGGCAGGAGGCAGCAGGAAAGCGGGGTCGAGTTGGGCTTCCTGGACCCCGCGAGGGGCTGGTTCCTCCCCAAGGCCCAGGCCTTATTGGCCAGGCTCCTGGCCGTCTCCTCCTCGCCGTACGGGGGCCGGGGGCGAGGGATCCCGGCCTTAAGGCTCCTGCAAACCCTCGGCCCCCGCGTCCACCCGAGCGTAGTCGAGCTGTGGGACCTGCAGGTGCCCGACCTGCTCGGGCACTTGGCCGGGAATTCGGAGGCGACCCTGGACCAGGAGGTCTGGGAAGGTAAACTTCTCCAGTTCCTCAGCGCCACCCTGGAGGCCGTGGGCCAGGAGCGCTGGGCGTGCGGGCTGAGTGAGGACAT
>NW_024706269.1:0-7500 GCF_018977255.1 Callorhinchus milii | reverse complement strand
TCATGAATTTGATGACTTCAGACTCGACTTGGACTTGCATAACAATGACTTTGTCCCACCTCTGCCATGTGGTGTACAGTCTGGAAAGTACCCACGTGGCAAATTTCCAGTGTGTTGTATGTCGGGAAGTACGCTAAACATTTTGAACAGACACACACATACACACAACTTTGCCTTTGATAATTGTTTGTTTACCCTTCTATCTGGCAACAAAACTGACACCTTTTCACAAGGAGTCATGTTTGCATAGACCACAATACCTGCAGTCGTAATGCAAACAAAAAAACACAACTCTGATAATGTATGCACTGTGCTTGAAGTTGATTGGTCCACACCCAAGACAGCTTTCCTTAGTCTCACATGGTGTTGGACCAGATGACGCCAAAAGGCGCACAACTCAAAGACAATGCACCATCAGAGTATGAGAGCTTGTGACTCCCCCCCCCTCACCTCTCCTCCTCCTCGTCGCCCTCATCGCCCACGGCGTCGTCGATGGCGTCGTTCATCACCTCCTCCTTCACGTCCGTGATCTCCGACTGCTCCTCAAGCTCGCAGGCGTAGAGTCGGCATTTCTTCTTCAACGCATTTATTGTTTCTGCTTCCATTGTCCACACTTTGAATTGTTCCGTGTTACTTTGGTGATCCGGGTGATCACACGCGCAAAATTCTCGTCTCTGGAGTTGGTAAGACAAAGACGATTAAGCGCGACTCTAGCGCTCGCGAAGCTCCGTGCGTGCGAGGCAGCGGGGCCCAGCACACCTACCTGCTGGTTCATGGCGGCCATGGCCCTGGTGACGCCCTTCATGGCCTGGGCCATCGCGCCGTTGGACTTGAGCGTGTGCATCTTGAAGGACACGGCCTGGATGTTGGCTCGCATCACCATGAACTTCTTGATGTGGCGACGCGTGCGCACCAGGTCCTTGGCCATGATCTTGACGGCGTCCTGCCGAGGGCGAGGGTCAGGGCGGTGGGCTCAGGGCGATGGGGTCAACAGAGCGATAAGAAACGCGACAAGGGAGATGGACACGGGCGACAGAGACGGAGAGAGGGCGAAAGACACAGGCAGGAATAACGAGACACACAGAAACAGCGAGACAGAAAGATCCACACACGAAGAAAGTAGGACACTGAGACCAAGCCACGGAGAGACAAACACAAAAACAGAAAGATCCACACACGAAGGGCACAAGACACACGACAGAGAGACAGAGCTGAGACAAAAATAGAGACACAGAGAGATATGGGGAAAGAGGCACGTACAGAGAGAGAGTGTGTCTGTCACATGGAGATGGGCAATTTCCATTCCCAAACTCAAAGTTGCCGACCCTTACCCGCCTCCTCCTCCACCCTGCAACGTGTCCCACCCATCACCCTGCACACGTGTCCCACCCATCACCCTGCACACGTGTCCCACCCATCACCCTGCACACGTGTCCCACCCATCACCCTGCACACGTGTCCCACCCATCACCGTGCACACGTGTCCCACCCATCACCCTGCACACGTGTCCCACCCATCACCCTGCACACGTGTCCCACCCATCACCGTGCACACGTGTCCCACCCATCACCCTGCACACGTGTCCCACCCATCACCCTGCACACGTGTCCCACCCATCACCCTGCACACGTGTCCCACCCATCACCACCTCCCGCTAATCCCGACTCCACCCACAGCGCTTTCCTCCCCACTGCCACGTAGCTTAGCGAGGGCCCATCAAACTATATACCCGTGCTCCCTCACCATGTGGCCGGCTTTGGCCATCTTCTTGATCTCAGCGACGATCTTCTTCTCCTGCATCTGCAGCGTCTGTCTCTCGCGCTCCAGGTCTCTCATGGCGCGCGCGAGGGCTCGCTGGTTCCGCCGCACCATCTGCTCCGGAGTCTTTCTCTTTCCACACAGGCAGTCCATGGCTGGCTGCGACTCTGCAGAAACAACGACGACGCCACAAGGCGCTGTTCAACGACGACGACCACCACGTGGTGGTGACGCGCGCCTGTCACCCGGCAGCGCTGTGACGAGCGCGGGGCTTGGCCTGGTCGCACACATGTCGTGAGAGTCTCGTCGCTTGGACGCCGAGGTGCCGTGCCCTGCACGGCCAGGAGAGGGCGCTGCAGCGAGCGTGGACTCCTGACAGTGTCCGTGTGTGTGAGTGAGTGTGTGTGTCAGTCTGTTAAGGCTACACGGGGGTTCTTTGTCTTTGTCTTTGTGTCTGTGTGAGTGTCCGTGTGTGTGGCGTAGATCGGTGACCCCCCCTCGCACCACTCCCAAATGTAAACGCTCGTGACGGTGTGCAGGACGTGGGTTCGAATCCCGATCCTGACGCCTGTAGAGTTGGAGTTTGTCAGCTCTCCCCACCACCACCACCCCCCCCACCACAACCCTCACCACCACCCCCACCACCCCCACCACAACCCTCACCACAACCCCCACCACCACACCCCCCCCCACACTGAGTCTCGACACGGTGTGTAGCGAGTGAACGCGAGTGGAGGCTACACGAGGAGGCGACTTGGCGAGCTGAGTCCCCAGCGCGCGGCGAGCTCAGCGGGTGGCGCGCGGCACGCGGCGGCGTCTCGGGGTCGCGGGTTCGAGCCCCACGCTGGGCGCGGCGCAGTTTATTTATTTCTATCGCAAAACACCAACATCCTTCGCGCCTCTTAGAACCCCGCGTCAAGATGACAACAACAACAAGCAGCAACGTTTAGACAAAATATAAACCACAACAAGTCGTCTTGTGAACCATACAAGCGCGTAACAACGACTGCTTCGTCACTCAAAGCTGCTCTAGAGGAGTTGTACACCCCGAGCTGTCGCTGCTGTTCAGTGGCCTCAAATACAACGTGTCGCTCCGGGTGATCGCTACAAAGTGTGACCTGTCTTCTTGGTTCTTTCGGTAAAGTCACGTAGAAGGGAAGCAATAAAATAATAAAAATAAAACATCGTAAAATAATTCTCACGACGTTTCGGCCACAACGCAAGCAGCCGTCCTCAGGTGAAGAACAGGTCTGTCGGGGAGACACCTGAGGACGGCTGCTTGCGTTGTGGCCGAAACGTCGTGAGAATTATTTTACGATGTTTTATTTTTATTATTTTATTATTTCCCTTCTACGTGACTTTACCGAAAGAACCAAGAAGATGAATCCCTGCAGTCACGAAAGCTTTAAATCAAAGTATGACCTGTGTTTTGATTTAGTGCGCTGATCTTAAAGGTGCATTGAGAAATTATAATTCTGCGACTGATGCTCCTGCTGCTGCTGTTGTAGTGGAGAGACTCGTGCAGCAGCAGCAGCTGTGGCTGCAGGGTTCTGCTGGTACGTGTTGTTTATGAAGTTTATTGTGAAAACTCCGTCACAGTTCCTATGATCACTGTTTCATTGCTTTCATGGCTTTATTTTGGTGATTTAGAAAAGTGTATTGGTTTAGCCATGTTTGTGTTGTTGTAGTACAGAGTTAGACTGATGGCCTTAATCTAAGTTGTCTTGTGCTTGTTGTTGTTTTTGACCTCACCTCACCACTCATCCCACCACTCATCTCGTCACTCACCTCACCACTCATCCCACCACTCATCCACCACTCACCTCACCACTTACCTCACCACTCATCCCACCACTCATCCCACCACTCACCTCGTCACCCACCAGTCATCACTCTCCTCATCACTCATCCCACCACTCACCTCACCACTCATCCCACCACTCACCTCACCACTCATCCCACCACTCACCTCGTCACCCACCAGTCACCTCACCACTCACTCCTCACTCATCTCACCACTCGCCACTCATCCCACCGCTCACCACTCATCCCACCACTTATCCCACCACTCACCTCGTCACCCACCAGTCATCACTCTCCTCACCACTCATCCCACCACTCACCACTCACCTCGTCACTTCTCGCTGCTTCGACATTTTTAAAACTCCTAGGTGACGTCATCACACACAAGCGTTGCCCCGCCCTCCCTCAGCGACACCGTCTCACCAGGGCGCATCCATCTCAGCTCCTCCCCCCCATCGCGTTCACTCGCTCTGCAGCTCAGAGCCGGCGTCTTCATTCAGAGCGGAGGAATCCGATGAGCTTTGAAGCGCTTCTTCACAGACGTCCAAGTGCACAGAACGAGATGAGTGCAAAACATGGACGTGGCCAGCAAGCAAGCAAGCCACTGACAATATATGAATATAATAAAGTATGTAAGGACACATTGCACAGGTACAGCACATTGCAGCACTCCCCTGCAAAGAAGACTGGGCGTAGCTCTTCAATACAGATCGTGTATCCAGCAAGTGAATCATTGACCAGCCGTGTTGACACGACGGCTGAGCTCCCAGCGGGGGGCGGGGGGGGAGCTCGTCTCGAGGAGGGAGCAGTGGGCGGGGTCTCGCGACTGCCGCGCGCTCAAGAGTTTCGTTGTGACAGCCACTGGGGGGTGCGGGGTGGAGGGGGCGTCATCGCGACTTGTGGAACTTTCACGGTGACTCAGCAGAAGAGGCGCAGTCGTCACGGGGCTTGGAGCGGACAGGGCGTGGAGCAGAACGCCCAAGGGTCGAAATCCACCGGCGTTTCGCTTGCGCTCTGAAGTTCGACGTTTCGCGAGCGATCCCAACAAGACGAGACTCCCGTCGAGGAGGCGATTTGGCCGAGTTGTGTTTGACCAAACTTCACCATTCTGGTGTCGTGATGATGATGGTGGTGGAGGTGATGGTGGTGGCTTTGGATGGATGAAGACGGCGATTCGCGTGGACGTTTGAAGCGAGAAGCGAGGTAATTCTAGATTATTAGATTAATAAAATAATAAAAGTAACTCAATTTTAGTTATTTTCATTTTATTTTATTATTTTATTATTCTATTTTATTATTCTATTTTATTATTCTATTTTATTCTATTTTTTATTTAAAAAATGTTATTCTATTTTCTTATTACAATTTGTTTTATTTTCACCTACAGAACCAAAGAGTAGAGAAGCGAGGTGCCAACTAATTTTGTTTGGTTTTGATACTGGGCCACACCGAGGATAATGTTGAAGTTTAAAGTCGTTAAACACCAAAGGTGAGGATGGTTGTTGTGTTGTTGTTGTTGCTGTGTACACTCCACAACCGTCGTCGTCGTTGTTGTTGTTGTGATGCACAACAGCGATCGTTCTCGTCGGCAGCGTTCCATTGTCACTTGTCGACGATGTTCGGGCTGCGTGAATAGTGGGGGAGGGTCACAAGACATCCGGACCGACCCTGTACGACCAAACGCAGCTTTTGCGAATCTTTCACGGAATCGACTTTGGATGACCGAGAGCCTCGCGCGTGTAATTTGGCCAAATCCCAGCCGCGGCGCGTGCAAGGCCACGCGCAAGTGACTTTCAGGAGTAGTTCCATAACATCCATTCCCCCGGGCCGTTTGCCATTCCCACACAACGCGACAGAGACGAAAATCAGCCCCCCTCCAGCCCGCGTGTTATAGCCTCAGCAGGCTGTCGGGGCAAGTGCCGTCAGCGAGAAGCGGCGCCTACAGAGGCCGGCACGACGCACGTGGGACAGGGTGGCCGGCACCACGCCCGGCCACCTTTGTCTCCCCAGCGGCCATGTCGAGGAACTCTTTTGAGGCTGAGCCGACGCAGGACCGGACCGGTGACGTGGCGCCTACCCCACTCACCCCCCCCCCCCCCCGCCCCCCCCCACCCGCCCCCCACCCGCCCAACTACCCGCCCCCCACCCGCCCACCCACCCGCCCCCTACCCGCCCCCACCCGCCCCCTACCCGCCCACCTACCCGCCCCCTCCACCCCCCCCCACCCGCCCCTACCCGCGCACCCACCGTCATCCAGCAGTGGATGGACCAAGGGGGCTGTAGGTTAGCGATGTATATATTATATATAAACACAGAGCTGTGTATATATATTATATATAAACACAGCTCTGTATGTATATTATATATAAACACAGAGCTGTGTAAAGCCGAGGCAGCACGGACCCCCCACCCACCATCTCACAAATGCCGTGAAAACAAGCGAAGCGAATATTTCAAATTGCCACCTCGGGGAGGCAGTGAAATACTGCGGCGGGCCACGCAAGTTGACACCTTGAGAAGGAAGAAGAGCGGAGCGGTGCGTCAAGGGCGGGGCCGGGGGAGAGCAGGGACATGCAGTCCCTTGCCCTTGCTGAGGAAGGTGTCTGCCATGGGAGCGTGGAATTTACACCGGTCATTCACTCACTCATTCACCCACTCGTTCACTCACTCATCCACCCACTCATTCACTCATCCACCCACTCGTTCACTCACTCATCCACCCACTCGTTCACTCACTCATCCACCCACTCGTTCACTCACTCATCCACCCACTCGTTCACTCACTCATCCACCCACTCGTTCACTCACTCATCCACCCACTCGTTCACTCACTCATCCACTCACTCGTTCATTCACTCACCCATCCACTCGTTCACTCACTCATCCACCCACTCGTTCACCCACTCACCCACCCACTCATCCACTCACTCATCCACTCACTCATCCACCCACTCATTCACTCATCCACCCACTCATCCACTCACCCACCCACTCACTCATCACCAACTCACCCACTCACTCACCCACCCATACACCCATTTACCCACTCATCCACTCGTCCACCGACCTGCTCACTCACCCATCCACTCACTCGGCCGACTGCTCGTTGGCTGCCCACCCATCCGCCGCCCTGTCACGCGGCATCAACTTGGTGTGGTCTCTGCTGACGTCCGTGTCACGCTACTTCTCCCCCAGGATATCCGAATCGTCACAACCACCGCAACAACAACAACAGCAACAACAGCAACAACAACAGCAGCAGCAGCAGCTGCCGCCGCAACAGCAACAACAGATCTATCATCATCAGCAGCAGCAGCATCAGCTGGGCGGAGGCGGCGGAGGAGAAGGAGAAAGAGGGGAGGAGGAGGAGGCGGCGCTGCTGGTGCTGGTGGCTTGTGACGCGGCGCCTGCGCGCCCACTCAGCGTGTCCAGCAGGAGCTCCACCACCGCCACCGCGATGTCCGGCCACCCGGCAGGGGGCGAGCACGACGGGGGGGGGCGCCCCCCCAGCCCCGTGCCTCAGGTGTGTGTGGGTACGTGTGTGTGGGTACGTGTGTGTGTACGTGTGTGTGGGTACGTGTGTGTGTGGGTACGTGTGTGTGTGTACAGATGTGTGTGTGGGTACACGTGTGTGTGTGGGTACATGTGTGTGTGGGTACGTGTGTACGTGTGTGTGGGTATGTGTGTGTGTGGTGGTGTACGTGTGTGTGGGGGTACGTGTGTGTGTGGGTACGTGTGTGTGGGTACATGTGGTGTGTGTTTTGTGTACGTGGTGTGGTGTGGGTACATGTGTGTGTGTGTGGGTACGTGGTGTGTGTGGGTACGTTGGTGTGTGTGGGTACGTTGTGGGTACAGTGGGGGGTGGTGGTGTGGTGTACCGTGTGTGGTGCACGTGTGTGTGGGTTATGTGTGTGTACGTGTGTGTGGTATGTGTGTGT
>NW_024706268.1:0-11605 GCF_018977255.1 Callorhinchus milii | reverse complement strand
CAGTCGTGAAAGGTGCTATAAACATGGAGTTTATTGTTGTTATCCTCTGGTCTGGGATGTCAGACACCACACCCAGACTTTGCCTGTGAACTCATTCGTGGCAGGTTAAAACAATATTTGATGAGGGCGTGAGGGTGGGAATGAGTCAAACTGCACCATTTACCTGCACAAACTGGGAACAGTGTCCTCTGCCTCCTCATCCTCCTGATCTCTCCGCAGCGTTCGACCCAGTCGACCACGCAATCCTTCTCCACCACCTCTCCTCCCTCACCCACCTCTGGTTCAAGTCCAGCATAACAAAATACCTTCACTTTATCTCCTCAAATAGTACCTCCTCCCACATCCGCCTGGTCATCTGTGGTGTACCCCAGGGCCTCCATCTTCGGCCCCTCCTCTTCCTTATCTATATGCTCCCTCTTGGCAATGTCATCCACAGATATTGGGTAAACTTTCACGTGTGTGAATGACACATAAATATACTTATCCTCCAACTGCGAACTCCAGGTCCGTCGATGTTCTCTTGGCTTGTTGGTGGACATCAGGGCCTGGATGAGTGAAAATTTCCTACAACTCAATGATGAAAAGACGGAAGACATACTCATTGGCTACCATCAACATCTTCCATCCTGTAGATCTGACCTCCTCAACCTCCCCGGCCTATCCCTCAGACTTACTGAACCGGTGCGCAACCTGGCGTCAGGTTCGACCCACAGCTGTCCTTCCTTCTCCACATCCCTGACCAGGACATCTTCCTCCACTTCCGCCACATTGCCCACCTCCAACCATACCTCCAGAGGCAGCCAAAACTCTCATCCATGCATCCAAATGGATATATCCAAAATTGACTTCTCAAATGCCCTCTTTGCCGACCTCCCAGCTCCACCATGTACAGGATCTGCATACTCACCCGTACTAAACCCACAACCAGCTGCTGCCACTCAACTGTCTCTGGCCTTCTGCTTGTCCCTCGTGCCCTCTGTTCCACGACTGGTGGCTGCGCTTTCAGCCACTTCGCCCTGAAATTCTGGAACTAACTTCCTCTATCCCTCCACCTTGCCCCTTTGAAGACCTTCCTATTCGACCGTGGCTACGGTCACCTCCGCCTCCTCCTGGCTCTGTGTCGTGTTCCTCCACTCTCAAGTGCTCTGGGACACCACCTTGCGTGAGGGGTGCTATATAAATACAAGTTGTTGTTGTTTAAACGGAGATCTCAGAACTGACTCAGGCTGTAGAGTTTCAATCCTCCACCAAGGGGCGCTGTTACATCACAATCCACTGGACTGTGTCTCACACTCATAATAAATAATAATAATCATTGCATTTGATATAACGCTTTTCACATCTTCTAGACGGTTCAAAGCACTCCATAGAATATACTGTAAAATGAATTGACTATATATTTTGTGGGTGAATCACGGCAGCCAATTGCACACAGCAGTGTCCCACAAACAGTTGCGGATTGAAATGACCAAATTATTGTTGTTTTTTTTCTTGAGGGATTATCATCAGGTGTGTGGAGTAAGGAAACTTGCCTAAGGTTTCGCCCTACTGGGAATCAAATCCAGGTCTCTCGCTTGCGAGGCGAGTGCTCTAACCACTGAGCTACAGGAATCCTGACCAAGGACTCCTGAGACTCCTGCCATTCATCTCTGAGGCAGGAGGTTGTGGGTTTGAGCACCACGTCAGGGACGAGACTTAAAACATTTTCCAGACTAAGGTTACTATAGATGTTTGTTAGGTCAGGGTATCAGGTGATATGAGCATATATAAGATTAGGCCAGTAATCTTAGCTGAGGTGCAGATCAGCCAAGATCTAATAGAATGGCGGAACAGGCTTGAGGGGTTTGAATGGCCAACTCCTGTCCTATATTCCTGTGACTCAGAGCTCATATTCCAGGCTTATGCTCCAGCACAACGCTAGGGAGCGTTGTATTGTCAGAGACACTGTCCTTTGGATGAGACGTTAAACGAGCTCCTATCTGTGCCCTGTTCAGGTGGATGTTAAAGCCCTGCGGCGCTGTTGGAAAAGGGAAGGGAGTTTCTCTCTCCCGGTGTCCTGGCCAACAATTCCCAGATAAATTGCTTGTTCACCTTTCAGCTGTTTCTGGAATCTCATTGGCCTCCAGAAAATCATTTACCCCTGATATTTCAGCAGCCGGGTGTTTGACACCTGCAGGGACCCATCACTGTGATTAATAGTATCCAAATCAAACCAAGAATTCCATGTTTGCCACCTACACATGGAAATTCCCCATGTCTGGAATGGAATGCACACTCTCTCCCTGGAAGGACACATCCTGGTTACCTAATTCTGGAGAGTATTAGGCGCAGGTTGGCAAGAGCCAAGGCTTAGGGACCCAGAGTGTGTGTTGGGGTAACTGCTGGAGTCTAACCAGCTAAAACCACATAGCTTGCCATTGAGAGTGCTGTCTGGCCAGCTTTCCCGCTGCTTGTCCAGCTGGGACCACCCTACCCGTGAGGGCTTTGGGTTTCAGGGTTAACAGGAGCTGAGTGGAGGATTCCCTGCCCAGTGACTGTCTGCCCTTCCAGGCTGGGCTGTGCTGCCATCAGCAGTGCCCTGGAATACTGCGGACCCACTTGGCTCAGGATCCCGACTAGAGACCGTCACAGAGGGTGGACTCGATTCAGATATTCCATTGCCAAACATGTCACCTTGGAGCCAGTTCAGATTCCAGGATCCCCCCAATAAGGACAACAACAACAACAAGATTCCATTTATAGAGCGCCTTTCACGTCAGGAGGACGTCCCAAGGACAGAGGAAACAGGAAGAGGCAAGAGCTGAGACAGTGGGTGTGAAAGTGATCCATGAGAGGTTGCTATGGCTACTGTCCTAACTTTGGTCTCAGTCACAGGTGGAAACAACAGAGGCTGATCAGCATTGAGTAAGACAGAGAAACTCCCTTCTCTTTTGAATAGCGCCGTGGGATATTTATTACCAACAGACAGGGAGATGGTTTAACATTTCATCTGAAGGACAACGTCTCTGACAATGCAGTGCTCTCTTCCCCCACCACACCCCCCACCCCACACTGCACTGGAGCATCAGCCTGGACCATGAACTCACCGCCACAATGTAATGCTCAAACACACAACCTTCTCAGGTTGGCAAAGTGCAAGCAACTAAGCTGGGCTGACACCCATTCAGAGTTCAGCTCCTTCAGATGAGATGTTAAACTATCTGTGCTGTTCAGATGGATGTTAAAGATCCCACAGCGCTGTCGGAAAAGAGAAGGGAGTTTCTCTCTCCCGGTGTCCTGGCCGACATTCCACCCAGATACAATCGGTCACTCACTTCCCGGCTATTTGCGGGGCATTGCTGTGCTGGCTGCGACATTCATCCACAAACACACAGTCGCTACACTTTACAGTGAATCCTGTGAAGCAGATTATTTTGATGGTAAAGGATCTAATTAGGTTTTATTGCGGCAGGAAACACCCTCGGACACCCAGGCAGCAGCCAGGCTGTGTGTGGGCCGGGGTGGGGGCACACAGCCAGCCAACAACTCAACACTGAGAGCTCGGTGAGGCTCAGAGAGAAAGAGAGAGAGATATGGAGACTATGAGAGAAGAGAAACAGATATACACGGAGAATGAGAGAGAGTAAGTGAGAGAGAGGGCAGAGAGAGGGGAGAGAGAGTAGAGAGGGTGAATCATTCACAGTGAATCCAGTGAGCCGGCGCTGATTCAGATGCAGACTATTATAATAATTATAATACTGACATCCTGTTAGACCCGGTGTTTCTGGATCATAAAATCACCCTCTCTCTCTCTCCTCCCCTTCTCTGCCCCTCTCTCTCACTTACTCTCTCTCATTCTCCGTGTATATCTGTTTCTCTTCTCTCATAGTCTCCATATCTCTCTCTCTTTCTCTCTGAGCCTCACCGAGCTCTCAGTGTTGAGTTGTTGGCTGGCTGTGTGCCCCCACCCCGGCCCACACACAGCCTGGCTGCTGCCTGGGTGTCCGAGGGTGTTTCCTGCCGCAATAAAACTAATTAGATCCTTTACCATCAAAATAATCTGCTTCACAGGATTCACTGTAAAGTGTAGCGACTGTGTGTTTGTGGATGAATGTCGCAGCCAGCACAGCAATGCCCCGCAAATAGCCGGGAAGTGAGTGACCGATTGTATCTGGGTGGAATGTCGGCCAGGACACCGGAGAGAGAAACTCCCTTCTCTTTTCCGACAGCGCTGTGGGATCTTTAACATCCATCTGAACAGCACAGATAGTTTAACATCTCATCTGAAGGAGCTGAACTCTGAATGGGTGTCAGCCCAGCTTAGTTGCTTGCACTTGCCAACCTGAGAAGGTTGTGTGTTTGAGCATTACATTGTGGCGGTGAGTTCATGGTCCAGGCTGATGCTCCAGTGCAGTGTGGGGTGGGGGGTGTGGTGGGGGAAGAGAGCACTGCATTGTCAGAGACGTTGTCCTTCAGATGAAATGTTAAACCCATCTCCCTGTCTGTTGGTAATAAATATCCCACGGCGCTATTCAAAAGAGAAGGGAGTTTCTCTGTCTTACTCAATGCTGATCAGCCTCTGTTGTTTCCACCTGTGACTGAGACCAAAGTTAGGACAGTAGCCATAGCAACCTCTCATGGATCACTTTCACACCCACTGTCTCAGCTCTTGCCTCTTCCTGTTTCCTCTGTCCTTGGGACGTCCTCCTGACGTGAAAGGCGCTCTATAAATGGAATCTTGTTGTTGTTGTTGTCCTTATTGGGGGGATCCTGGAATCTGAACTGGCTCCAAGGTGACATGTTTGGCAATGGAATATCTGAATCGAGTCCACCCTCTGTGACGGTCTCTAGTCGGGATCCTGAGCCCAAGTGGGTCCGCGGTATTCCAGGGCACTGCTGATGGCAGCACAGCCCAGCCTGGCTCATCACCAGGACCTGGAAGGGCAGACCAGTCACTGGGGGCAGGGAATCCTCCTACTCAGCTCCTGTTAACCCTGAAACCCAAAGCCCTCACGGGTAGGGTGGTCCCAGCTGGACAAGCAGCGGGAAAGCTGGCCAGACAGCACTCTCAATGGCAAGCTATGTGGTTTTAGCTGGTTAGACTCCAGCAGTTACCCCAACACACACTCTGGGGTCCCTAAGCCTTGGCTCTTGCCAACCTGCGCCTAATACTCTCCAGAATTAGGTAACCAGGATGTGTCCTTCCAGGGAGAGAGTGTGCATTCCATTCCAGACATGGGGAATTTCCATGTGTAGGTGGCAAACATGGAATTCTTGGTTTGATTTGGATACTATTAATCACAGTGATGGGTCCCTGCAGGTGTCAAACACCCGGCTGCTGAAATATCAGGGGTAAATGATTTTCTGGAGGCCAATGAGATTCCAGAAACAGCTGAAAGGTGAACAAGCAATTTATCTGGGAATTGTTGGCCAGGACACCGGGAGAGAGAAACTCCCTTCCCTTTTCCAACAGCGCCGCAGGGTCTTTAACATCCACCTGAACAGGGCACAGATAGGAGCTCGGTTTAACGTCTCATCCAAAGGACAGTGTCTCTGACAATACAACGCTCCCCTAGCGTTGTGCTGGAGCATAAGCCTGGAATATGAGCTCTGAGTCACAGGAATATAGGAACAGGAGTTGGCCATTCAACCCCTCAAGCCTGTTCCGCCATTCTATTAGATCTTGGCTGATCTGCACCTCAGCTAAGATTACTGGCCTAATCTTATATATGCTCCATATCACCTGATACCCTGACCTAACAAACATCTATAGTAACCTTAGTCTGGAAAATGTTTTAAGTCTCGTCCCTGACGTGGTGCTCAAACCCACAACCTCCTGCCTCAGAGATGAATGGCAGGAGTCTCAGGAGTCCTTGGTCAGGATTCCTGTAGCTCAGTGGTTAGAGCACTCGCCTCGCAAGCGAGAGACCTGGATTTGATTCCCAGTAGGGCGAAACCTTAGGCAAGTTTCCTTACTCCACACACCTGATGATAATCCCTCAAGAAAAAAAACAACAATAATTTGGTCATTTCAATCCGCAACTGTTTGTGGGACACTGCTGTGTGCAATTGGCTGCCGTGATTCACCCACAAAATATATAGTCAATTCATTTTACAGTATATTCTATGGAGTGCTTTGAACCGTCTAGAAGATGTGAAAAGCGTTATATCAAATGCAATGATTATTATTATTTATTATGAGTGTGAGACACAGTCCAGTGGATTGTGATGTAACAGCGCCCCTTGGTGGAGGATTGAAACTCTACAGCCTGAGTCAGTTCTGAGATCTCCGTTTAAACAACAACAACTTGTATTTATATAGCACCCCTCACGCAAGGTGGTGTCCCAGAGCACTTGAGAGTGGAGGAACACGACACAGAGCCAGGAGGAGGCGGAGGTGACCGTAGCCACGGTCGAATAGGAAGGTCTTCAAAGGGGCAAGGTGGAGGGATAGAGGAAGTGAGTTCCAGAATTTCAGGGCGAAGTGGCTGAAAGCGCAGCCACCAGTCGTGGAACAGAGGGCACGAGGGACAAGCAGAAGGCCAGAGACAGTTGAGTGGCAGCAGCTGGTTGTGGGTTTAGTACGGGTGAGTATGCAGATCCTGTACATGGTGGAGCTGGGGAGGTCGGCAAAGAGGGCATTTGAGAAGTCAATTTTGGATATATCCATTTGGATGCATGGATGAGAGTTTTGGCTGCCTCTGGAGGTATGGTTGGAGGTGGGCAATGTGGCGGAAGTGGAGGAAGATGTCCTGGTCAGGGATGTGGAGAAGGAAGGACAGCTGTGGGTCGAACCTGACGCCAGGTTGCGCACCGGTTCAGTAAGTCTGAGGGATAGGCCGGGGAGGTTGAGGAGGTCAGATCTACAGGATGGAAGATGTTGATGGTAGCCAATGAGTATGTCTTCCGTCTTTTCATCATTGAGTTGTAGGAAATTTTCACTCATCCAGCCCTGATGTCCACCAACAAGCCAAGAGAACATCGACGGACCTGGAGTTCGCAGTTGGAGGATAAGTATATTTATGTGTCATTCACACACGTGAAAGTTTACCCAATATCTGTGGATGACATTGCCAAGAGGGAGCATATAGATAAGGAAGAGGAGGGGGCCGAAGATGGAGCCCTGGGGTACACCACAGATGACCAGGCGGATGTGGGAGGAGGTACTATTTGAGGAGATAAAGTGAAGGTATTTTGTTATGCTGGACTTGAACCAGAGGTGGGTGAGGGAGGAGAGGTGGTGGAGAAGGATTGCGTGGTCGACTGGGTCGAACGCTGCGGAGAGATCAGGAGGATGAGGAGGCAGAGGACACTGTTCCCAGTTTGTGCAGGTAAATGGTGCAGTTTGACTCATTCCCACCCCTCACGCCCTCATCCAAATATTGTTTTAACCTGCCACGAATGAGTTCACAGGCAAAGTCTGGGTGTGGTGTCTGACATCCCAGACCAGAGGATAACAACAATAAACTCCATGTTTATAGCACCTTTCACGACTGGAGGATGTCCTAAGGTACTGGACAGTCAAGGATACGTACCCAAGTTGGGGGTTGGGATCAGGAGGGTGAAGGGCAGCGAGGGTTGGGGTAGGAGAGTGACCAAAGGCATGGTCGAAGAGAAAGGTCTTGAGATGGGCCTTGAGGAAGCAAGGGAGCGAGTGAGGCAAAGGGAATGTGGGATGGAGTTCCAAAGAGGACTGAAGGCCCAACCACCAATGGTGGCCAGGCAGGGTAGGGGATGTGGAGTAAGCAAGTGTAATAATAATAATAATCTTGGCATTTGATTTCACATCACCAAAATGTCTTAAAAGTATGCTGCTGAGTGGAGGGGAGCGGACAGGTTGATAGGGGGTCAGCAGGTTAGAGATGTAGGAGGGGCAAGGCCGTAGATGGCCTTGAAAGTGAGGGATTTTGAATTCTATTCTCTGAGAGATTGGGAGCCAGTGGAGCCGGGCGAGGTAGGGGTGATGGGGTCACGAAGCCTGGTGCGGGAGAGGACACGAGCTGCAGAGTTCTGGTATAATAATAATTATAATCCTTGCATTTAATCAATGAAGTGGATTGAATCTGTGCAAAGCACTTTGAGACGTCTGAACGATGCGATAAAGTGCTACTGCAAGGATTATTAGTGTCAAACGCAAGGATTGTTATTATTAATTTAAAGAACCACCTGCTCTCAGGGAAAGACCTGCTGATTTCTGGGAGAATGGTAGTGTCACGTACCACCACCAGAGGGGCCAAGGACCACAAACCAGGAGAGAAGGACTCCCTGGGTCAAACCGGAGGAGCCGGCGTTCCTGTGCCAGTCTGTGTGAGGGTGTCTCGCACACGCAGACTGTCTGGGAGGCAGACCTCCCCCTCGCTCAGCATCCAACCGCCTCTGTGCAGTGCTCCGAGACTCTATCCTGAGTGACGAGCGCTGTGTAAATGCAAGTGGTTGCTGTTTGTGTCTGACACCCCCCATCCCTCCCCTCATTGGGGAAGGTGTGTGGATTATCTGCTCATATGGTGTGGAGTCCTGTAGCTCAGTGGTTAGAGCACTCGCCTCGCAAGCGAGAGACCTGGGTTTGATTCCCAGCAGGGGTGAAACGTTGGACAAGTTTCCTTACTCCACACGCCTCTGTTTACCTGGCAGTAAGTAGGAACCCGGTTGTTAGTCCGATTGGCGGATCGCTTTTCTGGGTGCAATAATTCCTTCCAAAAAAATAATAATAATACTTTGGTCACTCAATCCATGGCTGTTTGTGAGACATTGCTGTACACAATTGGCTGCCCACAAAATATACAGTCAATCCACTTTACAGTATATTCTGTGAAACGCTTTGAGATGTGATAAGGCACTCTATCAAATGCAAGGATTATTATTATAAACATCGGTTTATCCCTCAGCTCAGCCAATTACTTATTGACAGGTTTAACTAGAGGCAGCAGATTCGGTTGGTAAACACTTCTGTCTGTCTTCAGAGCTGGTCACTTATTAATAACTGGTGATGACTGGTGGGGGGTGAGCATCGGTGTGTCCAGATAAGGATAGGGAGAGGGAGTTGTGGGGTGAGCGTCCTGGTCACACAGAGGGTAATCACTGTTACTATTTGTGACCTCCGGTCTGTATCTGATGAAAAAACTCATGGATTTGATCAGCAAATAAAAGGGAAGATGTGACTATCGGCAGAGAGAGTGGCTTAACACAGCCGTCATCCACACAGCAGCTCCAACGCTCTGTCTCCACATCTCTGTCTCTCTGCCTCATTCTCCCCTTCCTTCTGTGTTTGTTATGCCTCTCTCTGTCACTCTCCTCTGTCACTCTCTCACACTCTCTGTCATACTATCCCTCTGTCACACACTCTCTGTCACAACAGCAACAACAAATGACATGTATATAGCGCTTTTGATGTCGGGAGGATGTCCCCAAATCACACTCTACCACTTTCTAAGTCACACACTCTCTATGGTATGGTTGGGTGGGGGCTGGGCCGTGGTTGGATGGGGGCTGTGGTTGGGTGGGGCTGGGCCGTGGTTGGGTGAGGGCCGTGGTTGGGTGGGGGCTGTGGTTGGGTGGGGGCTGGGCCGTGGTTGGGTGGGGGCTGTGGTTGGGTGGGGGCTGGGCCGTGGTTGGGTGGCGGCTGGGCGTGGTTGGGTGTGGGCTGTGGCTGGGAGGGGACTGGGCTGTGGTTGGGTGGGGGCTGTGGTTGGGTGGGGGCTGTGCTGTGGCTGGGTGGGGGCTGGGCCGTGGTTGGGTGGGGCCGGCGTGGTTGGTGTGGGGGCCGTGGTTGGGTGGGGGCTGTGGTTGGGTGGGGGCTGTGCCGTGGCTGGGTGGGGCCTGGGCTGTGGTTGGGTGGGGGCTGGGCCGTGGTTGGGTGGGGGCTGTGGCTGGGAGGGGGCTGGGCTGTGGTTGGGTGGGGGCTGGGCCGTGGTTGGGTGGGACTGGGCCGTGGTTGGTGGGGGCTGGGCCGTGGTTGGGTGGGGGCTGGGCTGTGGTTGGGTGGGGGCTGTGGCTGGAGGGGGCTGGGCTGTGGTTGGGTGGGGGCTGGGCGTGGCTGGTGTGGGCTGTGGTTGGGTGGGGGCTGTGGCTGGGTGGGGGCTGGGCTGTGGTTGTGTGGGGCTGTGGCTGGGTGGGCTGGGCCGTGGTTGGGTGGGGGCTGGGCTGTGGCTGGGTGGGGGCCGTGGCTGGGTGGGGGCTGGGCTGTGGCTGGGTGGGGCTGGGCTGTGGTTGGGTGGGGGCTGTGGCTGGGTGGGGGCTGGGCCGTGGTTGGGTGGGGGCTGTGGTTGGGTGGGGGGCTGGGCTGTGGTTGGGTGGGGGCTGTGGCTGGGTGGGGGCTGTGGCTGGGTGGGGGCTGGGGCTGTGGTTGTGTGTGTCTGTGGCTGTGGTGGGGGCTGGGCGTGGTTGGGTGGGGCTGTGGTTGGGTGGGGGCTGGGCTGGGTTGGGTGGGGGCTGGGCCATGGCTGGGTGGGGGCTGTGGTTGGGTGGGGGCTGTGGTTGGGTGGGGTCTGTGGCTGGTGGGGGCTGGGCTGTGGTTGGGTGGGGGCTGTGGCTGGGTGGGGGCTGTGGCTGGGTGGGGGCTGGGCTGTGGCTGGGTGGGGGCTGTGGCTGGGTGGGGGTGGCTGGGTGGGGCTGTGGCTGGGTGGGGGCTGGGCTGTGGCTGGGTGGGGGCTGGGCCGTGGTTGGTGGGGGCCGTGGCTGGGTGGGGGCTGGGCTGTGGTTGGGTGGGGGCTGTGGTTGGGTGGGGGCTGTGGTTGGGTGGGGGCTGTGGTTGGGTGGGGGCTGGGCTGTGGCTGGGTGGGGGCTGTGGCTAGGTGGGGGCTGGGCCGTGGTTGGGTGGGGGCTGTGGCTGGGTGGGGCTGGGCCATGGCTGGGTGGGAGCTGTGGTTGGGTGGGGGCTGTGGCTGGGTGGGGGCTGTGGTTGGGTGGGGGCTGTGGTTGGGTGGGGGCTGTGGCTGGGTGGGGGCTGTGGTGGGTGGGGGCTGTGGTTGGGTGGGGGCTGTGGCTGGTGGGGGCTGGGCTGTGGCTGGGTGGGGGCCGTGGCTGGGGGTGGGGGCTGTGGCTGGGTGGGGGCTGTGGTTGGGTGGGGGCTGTGGCTGGGTGGGGGCTGGGCTGTGGCTGGGTGGGGGCCGTGGCTGGGTGGGGCTGGGCTGTGGTTGGGTGGGGGCTGTGGTTGGGTGGGGCTGTGGCTGGGTGGGGGCTGTGGTTGGGTGGGGTCTGACATCGTCCAATCACATTAAGAGAAAAGAGAGGACAGTGGGGCCATTCGTGTCCAAGCCCCCGATTCCTTCTGCTCCCCCACCCCGGCTCTGCCGACTCCCCCAATCAGGTCTCCCTCCCCCCTCCCTCTCTCCCCCCACCCCACAGGCTAAGATGGGTCCTGTATGATGCTGATTATAGATTGTGGGGAGGGTGGGGGGGCTACACAAAAATAATAATAATCCACAGGGTCATATCATGACTTCAAAATATTCCAAAACACTTCACAGGATTCACTGTAAAGTGCAGTGACTGTTTTTGTAAGCGAACGCGGCAGTCAATTTGTGTATAGCAATGTCCCACAAACAGCCATGCAGCGCGTGACTGATTATATCTGGGGGAATTATAATAATCCTTGCATTTTTATATAGCGCTTTTCACACCTTCGAGA
>NW_024706267.1:0-11607 GCF_018977255.1 Callorhinchus milii | reverse complement strand
TTGCCACTGGGTACAGATGCGGCTGGTCGAGAGAGTGAGGTTGACGCTGCGCAAATCACCCTCACTTAAATCCAAGTTCTCTGCGCAAGTCATGGCACTTTATTTACCATCGTCATTATCCAAGTCCTGTGGCGATGGGTGAGCGACGAAGCAGCAGGCACGGATATGCTGGAAGCTGTAGCCGCAAACCTGCACGCAGGCGGCTCAGGATATTGGTCGTTCCCTCACTGGACCGAAGCAGCAGTGAAGTCCGGCAGCACCCTGAGTGACTGAGCAGCCCTATTCAGGATCACACTGCTCACCTCCGTAGTGAGGAAAGGGTTAGAAAAGGTACCCTAAACATTGTCTGCTTCAAAACATCCTGGCCAGCCTACCGCAGCTGGCGGGATCCCATACTTGCGGTCGAAAAACAAAAAAACAAATAAAATGAAAAAGACCAAAGTGATACCACTCACTGTTGGCGCCTGGAATGTGCGCACTTTGATGGACACATCTGGATCAAAAAGACCTGAGAGACGCACCGCCCTCGTGGGGAGAGAGCTCGCCAGATACAATGTGGATGTTGCTGCCCTTAGTGAGACCCGACTGGCCGATACTGGACAAGTGACTGAAGTGGGTGCAGGTTACACATTCTTCTGGAGCGGACGAGGCCAGGAGGAGAGACGTGATGCTGGTGTTGGTTTTGCAGTAAAAAACCACCTGGTCAACCAACTGGCAAGCCAACCCAAGGGGATAAACGACCGTTTAATGACCTTACAGCTCCACCTATTGGGTAAAAGGTGGCCACCATCATCAGTGCCTATGCCCCTACCATGACCAACTCTGACGAGGTCAAAACCAAGTTTTATAATGACCTGGAAGTCATTATTGCTGCCACAGCCAGCTCGGACAAACTCCTGATACTGGGTGATTTCAACGCCAGAGTTGGAAGTGACCATCAATCATGGAATGGAGTCATAGGTGCACATGGCATTGGAAAATGTAACAGCAACGGTCTTCTACTGCTGAAAACATGCTCTGAGTTTGACCTGCTCATCACCAACACGATATTCCAACTACCAAAGCGCAAGAAAACCTCATGGATGCATCCTCGTTCACACCACTGGCACTTGATTGACTACGTCATCGTGAGGAGGAGCGACCGGCAAGATGTCAGGGTGACCAAGGCAATGTGTGGTGCTGAATGTTGGACTGACCATCGTCTCATCATCTCCAAACTGAACATCCGGATTAAGCCTCCCAGACGCCCACAAGGAATAGACGCGTCAAGCGTCTTAACATCACTCGCCTACAACAGGAACACACCAGACTGGCCTTTGTTGAGGCTCTAGATCATCACCTGGAGTCTCTAAGCTTCGAACATACAGACGCTGAGGCAGACTGGACTGCTCTCAAGACCGTGCTGCATTCTACAGCCCTTGAATCACTTGGTGTTCCATTACGTACACATCAAGATTGGTTTGATGAGAACGATGCAGAAATCCGAGCACTCCTTGACGAAAAACACCGCCTGCATAAAGCATATCTGAATGACAGCAGCTCAAGTTTAAAGAAAACTGCCTTCCTCAACATTCGCAGGATTGTCCAGCAGAGACTCAGAGTCATGCAAGACGCCTGGCTGTGCGCAAAAGCTGAGGAGATCCAATCCTATGCTGACAGTAACAACACCAAGTGCCTCTATTATGCACTCAAGCAGGTCTATGGTCCGCAACACTCAGGAACTTCACCTCTCCTGAATTCAGATGGAACAACACTCCTCACGGAGAAGCACAAAATACTTGCAAGATGGGTCGAACACTACAGCGCGGTCCTCAACCGGCCATCATGCATAAATGAGGAAGCAATTGCGAGACTGCCTCAAGTTGAAATAAACCAGTCCCTGGCTGTTCTACCATCCATTGAGGAAACCAGCAAAGCCATAACACTCCTCTCGTCAGGCAGAGCTCCAGGGTCCGATGCCATTCCAGCAGAAATCTACAAGGCTGGAGGGCCTCGCTTAGTTGAGAAACTGACCGACCTCTTCCAGTCTCTGTGGAAATTAGAAGCTGTTCCCAAGGAGTTCAAGGACACTACTATAATCAATCTATATAAAAGGAAAGGCAATCGGCAGGACTGCGACAACCATAGAGGCATCTCCATACTATCAGTCGCTGGCAAAATCTTGGCAAGAATCCTTCTGAACCGCCTAATTGTCCACCTAGACCAGGGTCTGCTACCTGAGAGTCAGTGTGGTTTCAGAAAAGACCGCGGAACCACTGACATGGTATTTACTGCCCGGCAGTTACAGGAGAAATGCCAAGAACAAAATGTTGATCTATATATGGCTTTCGTTGATCTAACAAAAGCATTCGACACAGTCAGCCGGGAGGGCCTATGGAAAATCATGGCCAAGTTTGGGTGTCCAGACAAGTTCATTGGCATTGTGCGCAAACTCCATGATGGCATGATGGCCAGCGTCAGAGACCAGCAAGAACTTTCTGGTCCGTTCCCAATCACAAACGGGGTGAAGCAAGGCTGCGTTTTAGCGCCAACGCTCTTCAGCATGGTGTTTTCTGCCATGCTGCAAGACTCATTCCAGAACCACAACACTGGGATTAACTTCATCTACCGTTTTGACGGTGGGCTATTCAATCTGCGGAGGATGCAAGCCAAAACTCGAGTGGAGGAAATCACTGTTCGAGAACTTTTGTTTGCTGATGACTGTGCTCTGGCTGCTGACTCAAATAAAGATCTACAGGACAGTATGGACCACCTCTCCTCAGCCTGCAACAACTTCGGCCTAACAATCAGCACAAAGAAGACTAAAGTCCTATACCAACCTGCTCCTGGGAAACCCTACACTGAGCCAACCATCTTTGTGAATGGGCAAAAGCTTTCAGCCGTTGACAAGTTTACTTACCTTGGTAGTACACTGTCTCGCGCTGTGCACATAGATGATGAAGTTAACATCAGGATTGTTAAGGCCAGTGCAGCCTTTGGACGTCTACGTGACTCGGTATGGAAAAGGACTGGCATCAAGCAGGAGACAAAACTGAAGGTCTACCGGGCTGTTGTCTTACCAACTCTTCTGTATGGGTGCGAAGCCTGGACAGTTTACCAGCGCCATGCCAAGATATTGAATCATTTCCACTTGAGCTGTCTGAGGAAACTGCTGAGGATCAAGTGGCAAGACAGAATCCCTGACACGGAAGTCCTCAGCAAGGCAAATATCCCCAGCATTTACACCTTGCTTGCAAAGGAACAGCTTAGATGGACTGGCCACGTGACCAGAATGCCCTACGCGAGACTTCCAAAACAAGTCTTCTTTGGCGAGCTGAGGAATGGCAAGCGAGCACAAGGTGGCCCCAAAAGCGCTACAAGGACACCCTGAAAGCTTCCTTGAAAAGCTTTGGATTCGACCTTAAAAGCTGGGAATCCCTAGCACAGGACCGACCTGCCTGGAGAAGAAAAGTACAGGACGGTGCAGTCCTCTGTGAGAGTAGGAGACGCTCCTGTGCCATCTTGAAGAGGCAGCAGCGCAAATCTACCAAGGAAGGACGTGTGGCTGCACCTCAGAGCGCTACATCCTCCCTGACCTGTCCAGTGTGCCACAGAGAATTCCGGGCTCGGATTGGCCTCTTCAGTGTTGTATGTGTTGGATTATGAAATTTTGATGAAAATAATAAAAATTAATAATTTTCCGAAAAATGCGCAAATCGCATTAATTATGATAGTGTGTGTATTAATATGCATAAATTATGATAATGCGTGTGATTATATGCATAAATTATGATAATCGTAGTAATTTATGCGGAGGCTTGCGATTATGTTAATGTGTGCAGTTATGATAATTTGCTTAGTTTCGTTTATCCAGAGTTATCAATCAGGATAACACGATTATCATAGATTCATTTACCGATTATCCTAGTGTGTGTTATAATATTTTAGGTCTCCATTTTCATATCTCATCACAGGATACAGTTGTCAAGAATAAGACAGTTTTGCATGGACTTGGAAGAACACTCGATATGCTTCTGTGATAACAATTTTATTCTAACAAGCACGTGACATTCTATCATGCAGGTCAAACATGCGTCAATAATTCATGGGCAAGATTATGCAATTAACTAATATGAACGACAAAAACTTATGCAGTTGCGAAATTATGCAATTATGCAATATGAATAACGAAAACTCTTATGCATTTATGTAACTCGACGGCAGCAACTGCTTTGCACGATCAGTTGATATTGAACGCACCACCTCGAAATGGCAACCCTTTTTGAAACGAAAAGACAGTTTTTCTTTTAAAGTCTTATTCGTGTGCGTGCTGTGTGTGCGTTGTCCCCTCGTAATATTAATTGTGTCGTTAGCTTGTGTGGTGTGGGAGGATACGAACAGCTCCTGCTGCTCCCTCGCTCGGCGTGTCGCTCGGCTTTTGCTCTCTCTCTCTCTCTCCACTGCTGGATTGAGCGGCGTTGGCACGATGTTCCTTGAAGAAACTTGCTTGCTTGGCGCTTGATGGTTCCGGGGGCTTGGTGCTGCTCGTGCGCTCTCTCTTTCTACTGCTAGATGACGAGTTGGCACGATGCTGTCCTTGAAGATGCTCGGTCGCTCGTGTCGCTCGGTGTCGCTCGGTGTCGCTCGGTGTCGCACGGTGGCGCCGTGGCGCACGTTCAGCGCAAAGTGGTGCACGGTGGCGCACGGTGGCGCAAGGTGGCGCAAGTTGGCGCTCGTTCAGCGATCTCCGCCTTTCCTGCGGGTTGTTCGCTGGTCGTCACTCTGACGAGGAGCGATGCTTCGTTCGTGGCAGGGTGGACGTTGGCGTCTTTGTTGGCTTCACTCGCAGCTCTGCGACTCAGGGTAGCGATTCTTCTCAGGTGGTGCAGACCTCGGCTTGTAGCTACGCGTCGCTACTCCGCGACCCTCGTCATTCTGAATGACAGGAGCTTCTTCGTTGGCGGCGACGAGGAGAGATGGTTGTCGCCCTGGAGAACTCTGGTGGGGCCTTAGCCCGGAGACGAGATGAGATGTAGGCCGGAGCTCGTGAAGATCTGTGGTGGAGCCGAAGATGGGCTCGTAGCCCGGATGATATGTGTGTTGGAGCCGAAGCCCGGACGATATCTGTGATGGGGGCCAGAGCCCCTGACGATCTCTGTGATGGGGGCCAGAGCCCCTGACGATCTGTGATGGAGGCCAGAGCCCCTGTCGATCTGAGTTGTATGGATTTTCCTTCGGTTTATATCGGAAAATTCCACTCGGCTTCCCGAGTTGTTCAAAAGCTGTGTCATAAAACCTTCCTGTGGGCGTGGACCATCTGCGTCCGTGTGTGTGTCCGTCCGTGTGTTTCGCGTGCGTGTTTGTCCGTGTTGTGGGGAGACAAAGGCGGTTGTTTCCACGGTGGGAGCACCCGGCGCATGCGCTTATTTATTCGAAGACGTGTTAATTTCCTTTGAGCCATTGCCCCCTTTATGGGTGTCATTTCCTAGCTTGGTGCCTGTGTGTGGAGATCCTCTCGGAAAGACAAAGGCGGCCGTGTTGCTCGCTTCCCATGGGTGTTGTGTTTGGTTAATTTTGAGAGCCTTCTCCGCCCTTGATTCCTCTTCTACTTTAATTCCGTACTTATTATTTGACTTCTTGTGATTATTTAATCTGATATCCCGGCTTATCTTTGTTCAGAATATAATTATCTCTTACTCCATGGTGCCTGGTTCTGTGGTTTTTTTTTTAACAAAACGATGTCCTGCTGACCCCCCCCCCCGCCTGCAATTCCCCCCCTCCCTTGTTCCTCTTGTGTGAATTTAGGGGAGTTTTTATTACCTTATTGCCCCCCCTTTCATGTCCTCTCTCCTTTGAAATGAGGTATGCGCGCATCTGTGGAAGTGTGGGGGCCTCTGTGGAAGTGTGGGGGCGTGTTCGTTCCCACGTGGCCGCGTCTATTAAAAAAAACGATATTATCTATGTTGGCAGAATAATTCTTAAAAAAAAATAATATTAAAAAAAATAAAAAGGGGGTACATACACAACAGTCCGCCCTTTTGAAAATTATCAGGGGTCGATTTGGCCACTGGCGAATTTTCAAACAAAGTAATGCCCCCTTTTTTATGTCATGCATCCCATCAGCCGCCCTTACTCTCGGCGGTTATTCTTACGACGCGCGTGCACGTATTACGATCTTAACCTTATTACATTTGAAATAAGCAAAGAAAATAAACAACACGTTGAACATCGATATTGCGTTACATCGGTTCTCATACATCATAACTCTGACGAACATTCATTTTTGTTTTTGTTAAATCCTGGGAAACGCTAGGTAGCGGTTTCGAACGCATTTATGCGTTACCTTCCTCATGTTGCCTGGTTTACCACTTATCACTTTGATAATTTGATCACGGTTTTCGGGTTCGTTTTTGTAGTTTCCTCTCTCACTCTCTCGCGTCGTGGGAGTGTGTGGTGAAAAATTGTGCTGCACGTAACCAGAATTCGCGCACACGACCCACTTTGACACTTGGTTCGTGGCATTCGCTCTCTCTGCGATTACATGCACATTTGCCGAGTCAGTGTGTCGATTTAATTCTGTCCTTCGTAATGTTGCCCTCTTTGTTTTTACGAGTGTGTTGGATTTCAACACCATTCCCGATACGTCATGGACATTCGTCTCCATTTTAGCACTCCGATCCACATAATTTTTGGTTTCCCTTGGATATTTTCCATTCAAAGGCTCACGCCTGCGCTCCTCAGGGCGTGTCTCTGTGTTCTCTCTTTGTCTCTGCTGTCTGCTATCCACCGTCCGATCACTCTTCCATTCAGCCCTGTCACTTGCAGCCTGCTCAGGGTTTAACACCTCGGCGGGTGGGGCGCGTGTTGGCCGCTCGCTCGCACTCACTGTGGATGGTTCATCACGTATTTGGACCGCATTCTGTGTTATTCCTCTATTCCCTCCTGGTATAGCCGGTGGAGGAATTGGTCGGAATTGGATCGATTGTGTTTGACCTCCCATCCTGCGATTCTCCTGAATGTTCGCATCCATACCTCCGCGGTCTGTGTAACACCTTCCCGCTAGGTGGTTATCTTCCCATCTCTGTGCGTAATTTGAACCTTGCGTGTGTCGTGGGATGGGGTGTTGATATGGTTCTGCTCTGAACCTCTCCCTCCTGCGATTCTCGTACATTTTTAGCCCAGTATTTCTCCCATTTGGGTGCCAAATTTTTCCTGGATTGTTACCTCGCCATCTTTGTGGGTAATTTTGATCTTGTGTGTGTCGTGGCATGGGGTGTTGGTATGGTTCTATTCTGAACCTCCCCCTCCTGCGATTCTCCTGAATGTTCGGCTTTGTGCCGCTCTCATTCTCGTGCCAACCTCTCTCTGGGTTATTTTGCCATGGTGCGTGCGTTTCTGCTCCGTCCTGCATTGTGGGACTGCTCGGTGATTTTTATTCCTCTCTGAGAGGCTGGGTTCCTCATCCCTCTCCCTGTGTTCTGGATCCGAATTATGATTCTTAGCTCTGTATAACCATGCCATGTACGCCTTGCTCTCTATGCGGCGTAAGGATGCGGTTTCTGGATTCAAAACCATTCTCACCCTTTCTGTAATCTCTGGGCTCAAGGATTCAAAAAACATAATTTTGAACATTTTATCTCCTTCGTGGTATTGATTCACATCGCCTGCGTAATACGCTCTTTTAAATTGGACGAGGTAGTCACGTGGATCTTGGTCCATGCCCTGGGTCATCGATTTTACAGCATAAAACCCCTCAGTGAGTGTCGAATATTCTCCAAACTTCCGAATCACTGCCAGGCTCAGTTGTTTAAAATCATTTCTAACCTTGTGTGGTAGTGACTTTACCCATGGAATGGATTCTTTATGTAAGGTCCGTTTCAACAAACTCGCTTTTTCATCCCGTCTCCTCAGCCCTCTAATCATTGCCTCCTCTTCTACGGTTGCGATATGTGTGTGGATATCCATAGTCTTATTGTGGGGGTCAAAATCGGGAATTCTGACTAGAGCCTTGTCCATCAATTTAAGGGTTTTACTGGTGAATAGGTATTCCGAAAGTTGATCGCCGACAGCGTCATCATAAAACAAGTTATCATCAGGCAATCTGTCACTTTGGTCTGTGCTGTGTCGCTTGTGTTTAAGTGGTGTGCATTTTCTGTGTGCGCGCCCAGTGCCGTGTCGGGCGTGTTGCCATTTCCCTTCAGTTTTTGCCTCTGCCCTTAGTGGAGCATGTCCTGTCGACTTTACTTTAACATTTTTCCTCCCTCTATCTGTGAAGTTGTCAGTCTCACATGTTTTTGTTTGCATATGTATCTCTCCATCCCTTCTCTCGAATTGTGAGGGTTTCCCTTTGTCAAGGATTTTTTGTTCGATATCCATAATTTTTGTGCGATTAGTCCCTGGACTCTGTCCACGTACCCAAGAGTGTGATTTACTGTTACTTCCATATTTATTCTGCGGATCAACGTCTGTGAGTTTCGCTGGTGTCGCGAGTACTGATTTCTCTCCCGTTTCCTTTCCAAATTTTCCTCATTCCACAATCCCTGTCTGTATGCCTGTGTGAAAGGAATGAGTCCTGTCCTGCCTTCCTGCAGTTTTTACATCGTGTTCGCCTTCGTTACATTTTATCCAGTCAATTAGTTTCCCCCGAGGTGTGTTCGTGTTATCGATACAGCTCCCTTCCCATATGTCTCTCTGACTGTACTGCTTTGTAACAGATTGGTCGGTACGTTTAAATACGAGCTCCCCGTATCCCGTAACCCATTCAAAAATTATTCTTAATCCTAGCATCTCAAGGTATGGCGGAAGTTACTTTGACATTCCTTTCAGAGTGCATATAAAACAATTATCTCACAGAGTGTAGTCAATTTGACTCGAGCTATCTGTTATTTTCCGATTCAGAGTGCGTACCTCTAACACCATTTATCACAGGATGCAATTGGTTTGATACGATATTATCTTAATTCCACTGTCTCTGTTTTAACCTGCTATTCTGGGTTTTAACCTTAGAGGGCGTTTTTAGTTTTCCGCCCGTTCACAATTACCATGCAATGTTCGATCCTGATATTCTGGTTAACACGAAGTGATTCATTCCATCATCCATGCAAAACACTGTCTGCGAGAGATCCCGGACGGCCACCCATTATGTTGTATGTGTTGGATTATGAAATTTTGATGAAAATAATAAAAATTAATAATTTTCCGAAAAATGCGCAAATCGCATTAATTATGATAGTGTGTGTATTAATATGCATAAATTATGATAATGCGTGTGATTATATGCATAAATTATGATAATCGTAGTAATTTATGCGGAGGCTTGCGATTATGTTAATGTGTGCAGTTATGATAATTTGCTTAGTTTCGTTTATCCAGAGTTATCAATCAGGATAACACGATTATCATAGATTCATTTACCGATTATCCTAGTGTGTGTTATAATATTTTAGGTCTCCATTTTCATATCTCATCACAGGATACAGTTGTCAAGAATAAGACAGTTTTGCATGGACTTGGAAGAACACTCGATATGCTTCTGTGATAACAATTTTATTCTAACAAGCACGTGACATTCTATCATGCAGGTCAAACATGCGTCAATAATTCATGGGCAAGATTATGCAATTAACTAATATGAACGACAAAAACTTATGCAGTTGCGAAATTATGCAATTATGCAATATGAATAACGAAAACTCTTATGCATTTATGTAACTCGACGGCAGCAACTGCTTTGCACGATCAGTTGATATTGAACGCACCACCTCGAAATGGCAACCCTTTTTGAAACGAAAAGACAGTTTTTCTTTTAAAGTCTTATTCGTGTGCGTGCTGTGTGTGCGTTGTCCCCTCGTAATATTAATTGTGTCGTTAGCTTGTGTGGTGTGGGAGGATACGAACAGCTCCTGCTGCTCCCTCGCTCGGCGTGTCGCTCGGCTTTTGCTCTCTCTCTCTCTCTCCACTGCTGGATTGAGCGGCGTTGGCACGATGTTCCTTGAAGAAACTTGCTTGCTTGGCGCTTGATGGTTCCGGGGGCTTGGTGCTGCTCGTGCGCTCTCTCTTTCTACTGCTAGATGACGAGTTGGCACGATGCTGTCCTTGAAGATGCTCGGTCGCTCGTGTCGCTCGGTGTCGCTCGGTGGCGCTCGGTGTCGCACGGTGGCGCACGGTGGCGCACGTTCAGCGCAAAGTGGTGCACGGTGGCGCACGGTGGCGCAAGGTGGCGCAAGTTGGCGCTCGTTCAGCGATCTCCGCCTTTCCTGCGGGTTGTTCGCTGGTCGTCACTCTGACGAGGAGCGATGCTTCGTTCGTGGCAGGGTGGACGTTGGCGTCTTTGTTGGCTTCACTCGCAGCTCTGCGACTCAGGGTAGCGATTCTTCTCAGGTGGTGCAGACCTCGGCTTGTAGCTACGCGTCGCTACTCCGCGACCCTCGTCATTCTGAATGACAGGAGCTTCTTCGTTGGCGGCGACGAGGAGAGATGGTTGTCGCCCTGGAGAACTCTGGTGGGGCCTTAGCCCGGAGACGAGATGAGATGTAGGCCGGAGCTCGTGAAGATCTGTGGTGGAGCCGAAGATGGGCTCGTAGCCCGGATGATATGTGTGTTGGAGCCGAAGCCCGGACGATATCTGTGATGGGGGCCAGAGCCCCTGACGATCTTGTGATGGGGGCCAGAGCCCCTGACGATCTGTGATGGGGCCAGAGCCCCTGTCGATCTGTGATGGAGGCCAGAGCCCCTGTCGATCTGAGTTGTATGGATTTTCCTTCGGTTTATATCGGAAAATTCCACTCGGCTTCCCGAGTTGTTCAAAAGCTGTGTCATAAAACCTTCCTGTGGGGTGGACCATCTGCGTCCGTGTGTGTGTCCGTCCGTGTGTTTCGCGTGCGTGTTTGTCCGTGTTGTGGGGAGACAAAGGCGGTTGTTTCCACGGTGGGAGCACCCGGCGCATGCGCTTATTTATTCGAAGACGTGTTAATTTCCTTTGAGCCATTGCCCCCTTTATGGGTGTCATTTCCTAGCTTGGTGCCTGTGTGTGGAGATCCTCTCGGAAAGACAAAGGCGGCCGTGTTGCTCGCTTCCCATGGGTGTTGTGTTTGGTTAATTTTGAGAGCCTTCTCCGCCCTTGATTCCTCTTCTACTTTAATTCCGTACTTATTATTTGACTTCTTGTGATTATTTAATCTGATATCCCGGCTTATCTTTGTTCAGAATATAATTATCTCTTACTCCATGGTGCCTGGTTCTGTGGTTTTTTTTTTTAACAAAACGATGTCCTGCTGACCCCCCCCCCCGCCTGCAATTCCCCCCCTCCCTTGTTCCTCTTGTGTGAATTTAGGGGAGTTTTTATTACCTTATTGCCCCCCCTTTCATGTCCTCTCTCCTTTGAAATGAGGTATGCGCGCATCTGTGGAAGTGTGGGGGCCTCTGTGGAAGTGTGGGGCGTGTTCGTTCCCACGTGGCCGCGTCTATTAAAAAAAACGATATTATCTATGTTGGCAGAATAATTCTTAAAAAAAAAATAATATTAAAAAAATAAAAGGGGGCATATACACAACAGTCCGCCTTTTGAAAATTATCAGGGTCGATTTGGCCACTGGCGAATTTTCAAAACAAAGTAATGCCCTTTTTTTT
>NW_024706266.1:0-11612 GCF_018977255.1 Callorhinchus milii | reverse complement strand
AAATAAGGAAATGGCTGACTTGTTACATAAATACTCAGCTACCGTTTTCACAGTAGAGGTTGAGGACAAAATAGCAGCCATAGAGGGGAACTTAAAAATAAGTCAAAGTGAAATGCTTAATAAAATTAACAGAAATAAAAAAATGTTAATGGAGAAAATAATGAGATTCAAGATAAACAAATCTCCAGGACCTGATAGTTCCACCCCAGGGTGTTAAAGGAAATAGGAGAGGAATTTACAGATGCATTTGTCTCTTTATTAAATTCCTAAAGTAATATGGATGTTGCGATGTGAGACGAATGGTTGGACTTTAGTGTGTAAGTGGGAGATTTGCAAACCTGAGTTTATTTGACTTCAGACTGAGCTCATTCAGCCACACACCTTGTTCTATGCAAACACCCAGATATTGTGATAATGGGTTAGACACACACTCAGTGAGAGCAGAGCTGGTAACATCCAGACTTGACAATACTAACCCCCTGCTCACTAGATTATCCAACTCTTCCCTACCCAAGATGTAGATTATTCCGGACTCTATTTTTCCACCTCTCTTTGCGACCCCCAGTCCCCTGATATACGCTAATTTCCTTCAGCTGAACGTTGACAAGACGGAAGCCATACTTTTTGGCTCTCATCAATGTCTGAAATCTCACCGTTCTCACATCATCCACCTACCCCACCTCCGGCTAACACTCTCCGACCCGTACGCAACCTCAGCATCAGGTTCGACCCCCAATTATCCTTCCTCCCCCACATCCGGTTCCTCACCAGCACTGCTTTCTTCCACTCTGGCCTCAACCAAGTCATCCTGCTATCCTTCCTCAAGTCCAAAATCAAGGGGTTCCGCTCAGCTGCCACTGCCCTCCCAACTTCCACCCCCTCTCTACCCCCACCCCACACAATTACCCATCCGACAATTACTCATCTTCCTTCCACACCTTTCAACCTGTCACGCCCATCAACACGGTAGCCTCCATGAAGCCCATCATATGCTCACTGACCCCATCCACAACCCTCTCCTTCAATCCCAGCTCCACCTCCGTGCCCCACTACTCGCTGACAACATTAAACTCTCCCTGTCATCTGGCACTTTTCCATTCTCCGTCGAAACTGAAACTGTCACCCCACTTTGAAGAAACCTTTCCTGGACCCATCACAGCTATCCAGCTATGGGCCCATCTCAAATCTCACTTCCTATCGAAGGTCCTTGAGAGAACCGTTGCCTCGATTACGGGAACTCCCTCATCAACGGCCTTCCAAAATCTTCCCTTAACAAGCTGCAGATCATCCAAAACTCTGAAGCTCGTGTACTCTCACAGAGCAAACTCCGTGACCCCATCACTCCCGCCCTCGCCTGACTCCACTGGCTGCCCATCACCCAGAGGATCGAGCACAAGATCCTCGTTCTCACCTTTAAGGCCACCCATGGCCTTGCCCACTTCTAACAGCCTGCCCGTTCCCTCCTTTCATCGGGATCCGGCCTTCTCCATGTCTCCCGCCCGACCCGCCCAGGCCTTCAACATCTGTGCTCCCACACTCTGGAACTCCTTTCCACAGTCCCTTTGCCTCGCTTCCTCTCTTGCCACCTTCAAGGCAGTCTCAAGACCCTTCTCTTTGACCGTGCCTTTTGGTCTTCCTCCCACCTCTCTGCCTTCTCTCAACTACTACATCCCCGTTGCCCATGCTCGGGCCCCGACACCTGACGGTTCAGCGCTTTGGGATACCCTCCCGATGTGAAAGGCGCTCTATAAATGTAACACAACATAACATAACATGCAGGAGCAGGAGTAGGCCATTCGGCCCTTCAAGCCTGCCCCGCCATTCAATCATGGCTGATCTTCTCATCTAACTCCAGCTAATAACCTGACCCTGTCTTATCCGCATATCCCTTAATCACTTTTGCAACAAGAAATCTATCCAATTTAGTCTTGAATAGGTTCAATGACTGAGCGTCAAACAGCCCTTTGGGGTAGTGAGTTCCATACATTCACCACCCTTTCAGAGAAGACGTTCTTCCACAACTCAATGCGAAAGGGCTGGTCTCTGATTTTAAGTTTTTGACCCCTGGTTCAAACACCACTCCCCGAAACTCTGGAACACTGTTCCTCTACCTCTCCGGCTTATCCACTCCTTCCCCGTCTTCAGGTCGCGCCTGAAGAACTTCCTCTTTGACCGTGCCAATGGTCAACTTCCCCTCTCAATCTGGCTCGGCATCGTGCTCTGCCACTGTCAAGCGCTCTGGGAAGCTAACGTACGTGAGGAGCGCTGTGCTGATGTAAGTTGTTGTGGAGTAAAGCTCCCTCTGCACTGCCCATCCAGCACTCCCAGACAGTCACTGTGTATTGTGGAGGCGGGTAGTGAATCTCCCCGCGATTAAACTGATAGAAGATCAAAACATCTTTGCTCTCCTGAGGGTCTGAAATTCTCATAATCTCAGGCTTAAGACCATCACCTTGAAGTTTAAGGGGCAGCAAAGATTGGTAAAATACTCTGTATTTCGGTTTGAATTTGGAAATCGTTCTTCTGCAGTTCATATATAGAAACCCAACTCCAAATACCATCTGACTTTTACACGATGATCAAAATTCAACACCGTCCTGAACAAAATCCTCCATTCACTGAGGCAGTGGTAGCGCTCTCGCCTCTGAGTAAGAAGGTTGTGGGTTTCAGACCCACTTCGTGTCTTGGAAACACACAGTCTAAGCCAATGCTCCAATGCAGTTCTGGGGGTTGGGAATACACTGTCGGAGGCGCTGTCCTTTCGATGAGGTGTTAAACCATATTCCAGTCTGTCAGTTCAGGACTGACACACAGTGACTGAGCGACACTGACACACAGTGACTCAGCGACACTGACACACAGTGACTCAGCGACACTGACACACAGTGACTGAGCGACACTGACACACAGTGACTGAGCGACACTGACACACGGTGACTGAGCGACACTGACACACAGTGACTGAGCGACACTGACACACAGTGACTGAGCGACACTGACACACAGTGACTGAGCGACACTGACACACGGTGACTCAGTGACACTGACACATAGTGACTGAGCGACACTGACACACGGTGACTGTGCGACACTGACACACGGTGACTGTGCGACACTGACACACAGTGACTGAGCGACACTGACACACAGTGACTGAGCGACACTGACACACGGTGACTGAGCGACACTGACACACGGTGACTGAGCGACACTGACACACAGTGACTGAGCGACACTGACACACAGTGACTCAGCGACACTGACACACAGTGACTCAGCGACACTGACACACGGTGACTCAGCGACACTGACACACGGTGACTGGGCTGAGCTGACACAGTGACGGAGCCAGACTGATACCCAGTGTCTGGGCCATGGTAGTTCTCTCGGGCTGCTGTTACCATCTCTGCTCTCGCTGAGTGCGTGTCTGAGGGTCTTGGAACCCATGTAGTCTAAGCTGACGCTCCAGTGCATTGCTGGGGGGAGAGCACCACATTGTCGGAGGGATGAGACGTTAAATGTCATTCCCGTTTGCACCGCTTTGTATTGACGAACGGAAAACTTAATAACATCGCAGAAGATTTGGCCACAAAAGTGGCCACACAGTGTCACAAAATGGGATCCAGCCATATTTTAGCCATCTTTGAAACAAGTGGCCACAATAATCTCTGTAGACTTAAAAATGTGCCCATGACACTGAGGTGGAAATAATACAAACTATCGAAACATTAAATTGTAACGTTTCCGTGAAGAATCACTATTCAAACCATGGATCAGATTGAGTTGTCAAACAAGGTTTGCTGTTTTACAAAGATTTTTGTGTGGTTCCGACAAGGTGTCCGAATAATATTTTACAACAAGTACATGATGCTCCCACTTCTGGACATCAATCCAGGTCTACTGTGTTACAACGACTACAACATTTCAGTAAATCATATAGTCACTTGATTGGGCTTCAAACAGGTATTGATTATTACCTTCAAACAGGTATTGACAGGTATCACCCCTCACGCGGCTGAAACACTGGTCCACGCCTGTGTCACCTCAAGGCTGGACTACGGGAACTCTCTCCTCGTCGGCCTTCCCTACACCTCCCTCCACAAGCTGCAGGTCATTAGGAACTCTGCAGCTCGTGTACTGTCCCGCACCAGGCTTCGCGACCACATCACTCCCACCCTCGCTCGCCTCCACTGGCTCCCCATCCCCCAGAGGATCAAATTCAAGATCCTCATCCTCACCTTCAAGGCCATTCACGGCCTCGCCCCCTCCTACCTCTCCAACCTACGATCCCCCTACTTACCTGCCAATACCTTCCGTTCCTCTGTCTCCGGTCTGCTCCACATCCCCCGCCCTAACCGTCCTATCTTCGGTGGCCGGGCTTTCAGCCTCTCAGCCCCTAGGCTCTGGAACTCCATCCCCCAGTAACTTTGCCTTGCCTCCTCCCTTTCCTTCTTCAAGGCCGGTCTCAAGACCTTTCTCTTCAACCGTGCCTTCAGCTCCCCTCTCGAATCTCTACCCCCCGCCTCGCTCCCTCCCTTCCCTCCCCTCACCCTGACCATTACACCCCTCCTCGCTCCCTCCCTTCCCTCCCCTCACCCTAACCATTCCGCCCCTGCTAGGGTCCCGACCCTACAGTCCAGCGATTTGGGACGACCTCCCGACGTGACAGGCGCTCTATCGATGCAATCTTGTTGTTGTTGTTGTGTGTGTGTATGAGTGAGTGAGTGAGTGAATGAGTGAGTGAGTGAGTGTGTGTGTGAGAGTGACACTTAATCTTAACGTGACCCAATCCTTGCCTGAGGTTGGGAAGAAGGCTCTTTGTTTATTATTATTATTAAAACTCAAGCACAACTCGTCTCAAGATCACAACCAGTATCCCACGACTGCAGAGTGGGTCACCCCCAGACCAGGCACCCGATCCTCACACTTTGTGAATGAAATCTTCTGAGAGTGAGTGGGTGAATGTGCGCGTGTGTGTGAGTGAATGAGTGGGTGTTTGTGTGTGTGAATGAGTGAGTGTGTGTGTGAGAGTAAGTCAGTCAGTCAGTGAGTCAGTGAGTGAGCAAGAAATTGACTGCCAGGTTTTGCCCACAAAATACACAGTCAATCCACTTTCCAGTATATTCAGTGAAAAAGCTTTAAGACGTCTCGACGACATGATAAGGAGCTCTACCAAATACAGCAATTATTATTAACAATATATGATTATTAACAAAGGAACAGAAGGAGGCCATTCAGCCCAGAGGGCCTGAGCCAACACTTTCCAACTTCACGCTCAATCCGCAACTCAACGCCATCACCTCCCTCTCTCTCTCCCCAAACTCTAATATCACTGTCTATGCACCTCTCAAATAATTATCTATTTGCCTTTTTAAAATGATCCATTGACTCAGTCTCCACTGCCCTCTAAGGGATTGAATTCCACACTCCCAACACCCACTGTGTAACAATGTTATCCCTCTGTCACTTCTAAGCGGTTTAGCCTCAAGTTTAAGACTTTGGCCTCTCGTCCTCAATTCCCTCACCAGAGGAAACAGCTGCTCACTATTGAACCTGTTAAATCCCTTCACAAAGTTACACAGCCAAGTGTTGGAAGTGCCATCATTTGGATGAGATGTTCAATGTCATTCCCGTCTGTACTCTTTGTATCCATGAAGGACTTCTCCTCCAGCCCTCGCACAATCACATGTGACGTTGCCCAAACCTCTGTCCCTGGTCCACTCCTTTTCAAAACTTACACGCTCCCTCTTGGTGGCATTTGTCTGCAGACATGAGGTCAGTTTCCACATGTGAATGATACTCAACTCTACCTGTCAGACATCAAGTCCTGGATGAGAGTACTTCCTGTAGTTGAATGCCCACAACACCAAGTCCCTCCTGCTTGGCTCCTGTCAGCGCGTCCATCCTTTGGGAAATGACAGCATCACCCTTCATGGATGCACTCCACACCTCACAGAGCCAATACAGAACCTCAGAATCCTGTTCGAACCTCAACTGTTCTTCAACCGACACATCCATTCATGAGCTGCTCCACTTTTCTCCACCTCCGCAATATTACCCGGCTCTGCCATTATCTCTCACCGAAACCTTTATTCACGCATTGATCACATCCAGGATCGACTACACAAACTCCATGCTTGTCGGCCTCCCCAACTCCTCCCTCCACAGGCTGCAGATTATCCAGAAATCTACAGTGCATATCCTCTCCCGCAACAGGCAACGCGACCCCATCACCCCCATCGTTGCCCGGCTCCACTGGCTTCCCTTCACACAGCAGACACAGTTCAAGATCCTGTTCTTCACCTTTAAAGCTCTACATGGAATTGCTCTCCCCGAACCCTGCGACCTCCGAACCTCGGACCAACCTGTCCGCCTTCTCCTCTCAGCGGACTCCGGCCTGCTTCATGACCCCTGCTTGCCTGCCCTACCATTGAGGTATGGGACTTCAGTCTCTCTTGCCCCACACACTGGAACTTAATCCCACAGTCCTTCCCTTCTGGCCTCGCCCTCTCCTTTGCCTCTTTCAAGACCCATCTCAAGACCCTCCTCTACGACCGTACCTTCAGTCACCCTCATACCCCGACCCTCCCTGCCCTCCAGATCCCAACCACCAGCTCTGGTGTGGATCTCTGACTGTACAGCACCTTTGGATGTCCTTCTGACATGAAAGATGTTATACAATTGTAATTTGTTCTTGCTGTTGGTCACAGATACCCGTCACTAACTGACCTGTCTCCCAAAAGAAGGGATTATTACCTCCTACAAGATTCACTTTTCCAGGGTAATATCCCCTCAAAAAATAATAAAAAATAAGGAATAATAAAGAAATGGTGACTTGGTTCACGACTCTTTGTGGGACACTGCCAAGAAGATTCAATGAGGCATGAATCAAATGCAAGGAACATTATTATGAATAAGCCCTCGTATCATTCTGGTGAATCTGCTCTGCACCCCCTCCAGAGCGAATATATCCTTCCTGAGTTCCGGTGCCCAAAAACTGAATGGACGATTCAGATGGGGTCTGACCAAGGCTCAATACAGCTGAAGAATCATTTCCTCTGCTTTATATTCCAGCCCCTTGAGATAAAGACCAACATCCCATTCTTCTCTTCGTACCTGTGAGCTTGTTTTTAGTGATTTGTGTACATGGACACCCAAATCGCTTTGCTCCTCCAGTTCTTAGTTTTCACCATTGAGAAAATATTCTGCTTTTGGATCCACAGTGGATGAACTCACACTTCCCCACATTGCATTCCATCTGCCACAGTCCCCTTTATCGCCAGCCAGGCCATGTCCTGATGGTTATTGGTCAGGGTTGGTGACGAGGCGATTCACCGGATGTAGTTGACCGTTGCCGCAGGTCAACTACACGTGTGTTTCCGGCTTAACGGGGCTCCGGGCACAGCCTCAGGCACTTACATACAAAGGTGGCCATACAAAGGTGATCAGGGCGAGGTTATGGTCGGCTTTTCCATCCTCTTCGGGGTTTTAAGCGCTGTGCCCCTGCTGACATGATCCACTCGGCCCCTCAGATCAGGTGGAATGGTGGGTTTTTGAGAAGGAGGGAAGGTGACGACAGACAACAACAACAAATGACATTTGTACAGCACCATTCACGTGAGGAGGACGTCCCATTGTGCTGGACAGTCAGGGATTTGGACCCGAACTGGAGGTTCGGATCGGGAGGGTTGGAGGGCAGGGAGGGTAAGGGGAGGAGGGTGACCGAAGGTGCGTTCGATGAGGAGGATTTTGAGACTGTCCTTGAGGAAGGAAAGGAAGGTGCCGAGGCAGAGGGACTGTGTGATGGTACCAAAGGGAGATGACTGAGGGGCTGAAGGAGGTGGGACTGTACTATGGACAGCGAGAGGGTAACTGTTTGTCCTGACAGGTGAGGCTGGTTGGATACTCTGAGCCCCTGAGGTGGCAGGCGATGGGGAAGCAGGGGCTGCTGGTCACACGGCCCACATTCAACCTGAACCAGTTACCGTGTCAGTGGGGCTGGGCTCTGAGACTCCACAACATCGCCTGAGCCCAGCCTGGGTTAGCGCCTCCTCAGCCTGTCATCACCAGCCTGTGCGAGAGTGTGTGTGATTACAGGCTTGTGTGACTGTAAGGCGTGTGTGAGTGTGATCTCAGGAATGTGTGAGTGATTACAGGCGTGTGTGAGTGATTACAGGCGAGTGCGAGTCTGATAGCAGGAGTGTGAGTGATTACAGATGTGTGTAAGTGTGATCGCAGGCGTGTGTGTGTGTGTGTGTGTGTGTGTGTGGGATGATAACAGGATGGAGCTGATGGATGGCAGTGGGGACTGATGAGCTGAGTGTGAGCCTCGGGGTGTCAGCCGCAACAACAACAACTCACATTTCACGGCGGGAGGACATCTCGAAGCACATGACACGGTGCTGTTGTTGGACACACAGGAGAGGGAAGCTTTTGGGTTCCAACAACTATGAATTCTTCAAATTTACCTCCGAGCTCCAGGTCACACAGAACCTCAGCAGCTGCTCCGTTCTCTCCGCACGTCCCTGTTCTCTCACCTTAGTAACGTTAGGATGTCACAAGGCAGTGGGACAAGAAGACATGGGTTTAGAGTTACAAAGGAGCAATTTCATTCCAGACAGCTCAGGTCCAGAGTTGTCTGGTTCCTCCAAGCAATTGCACTTACTGTATGTCATGTCTCAAATTACTGATATTCTGCATCCCACAAATATTATTTTCTAAACAAAAACAAGATCTAAATTGAATGAATGTGATTGAGGTGTTTGATACGGCGAAGGGTTGAATCTTAACTGCAACACAATGCAACACGATTCACATTTCTGTCAGGAGGATGTCTGAGAGCGATTAAGATTGTTCCCTGAAAGTCCCGACAATTGTAATTTTTTTTAACTGTTGATTAAAACTTCTTTAGAATTAAAGGTCTTCGAATGCGAATCATTTGAGAACATTGTGGCCATTGTCTGGATATGAACAACAACAACAACAAAAGATTCCATTTATAGAGCGTCTTTCATGTCGGGAGGACGTCCCAAAGCACTGGACAGTTGGGTCAGGACACGAGCAGGTGGGAAATGGTCAGGGTGAGGGGAGGGAAGGGAGGGAGCGAGGAGGGGGGAAATGGTCAGGGTGAGGGGAGGGAAGGGAGGGAACGAGGAGGGGGAAATGGTCAGGGTGAGGGGAGGGAAGGAGGGGCGAGGAGGGGGAAATGGTCAGGGTGAGGGGAGGGAAGGAGGGGCGAGGAGGGGGAAATGGTCAGGGTGAGGGGAGGGAAGGAGGGGCGAGGAGGTGGGAAATGTTCAGGGTTAGTGGAAGGAATAGAGGGAGCGAGGAGGGGGAAATGGTCAGGGTGAGGGGAAGGAAGGGAGGGGGCGAGGAGGTGGGAAATGTTCAGGGTGAGTGGAGGGAATAGAGGGAGGTATATATATGTATGTATAACTTTGTGAAGGGATTTAACAGGTCAATAGTGGGCAGCAGTTTCCTCTGGTTAGGGAATTGAGGACTAGAGGCCAAAGTCTTAAACTTGAGGCTAAACCGTTTAGAAGTGACAGAGGGATAACATTGTTACACAGTGGGTGTTGGGAGTGTGGAATTCACTCCCTTAGAGGGCAGTGGAGGCTGAGTCAATGGATCCTTTTTCAAGGCAAACAGATAATTACTTGATAGGTACAGAGACAGTGATATTAGGGTTTGGGGAGAGAGAGGAGGGAGGGAGATGGCATTGAGTTGCGGATTGAGCGTGAACTTGGAACGTGTTGGCTCAGGCTCTCTGGGCCGTATGGCCTCCTTCTGTTCCTTTGTTAATAATCATACATTGTTAATAATAATCGCTGTATTTGGTAGAGCTCCTTATCATGTCGTCGAGACGTCTTAAAGCATTTCACTGAATATACTGTAAAGTGGATTGACTGTGTATTTTGTGGGCGAAACGTGGCAGTCAATTTCTTGCTCACTCACTGACTCACTGACTGACTGCCTGACTTCCTCTCACACACACAAACACTCACTCATTCACTCACACACACGCGGGGGGAAATGGTCAGGGTGAGGGGAGCGGTAGGGAGGGAGTGAGGAGGAGGTATAGAGTCGAGAGGGGAGCTGAAGGCACGGTGGAAGAGAAAGGTCTTGAGACCGAACTTGAAGTAGGAAAGGGAGGAAGCGGCGAAGGCACTGGGGGATGGATTTCCAGAGCCTCGGGGCTGAGAGGCTGAAGAATCGGCCACCGATGGTAGGTCAGTTAGGGCGGGGGATGTGGAGCAGACAGGAGCCTGAGGAACGGAGGGTACGGGCAGGTAAGTAGGGGGAGAGCAGGATGGAGAGGTAGCAGGAAGCATGGCCATGAATGGCCTTTAAGGTGAGGATGAGGATCTTGAATTCGATCCTCTGGGGGATGGGGAGCCAGTGGAGGTGAGCGAGGGTGGGAGTGATGTGGGTGCGAAGCCTGGTGCGGGACAGTACATGATCTGCAGAGTTCTGAATGACCTGCAGCTTGTGGAGGGAGGTGCCAGGAAGTCCGGTGAGGAGAGAGTTCCCATAGTCCAGCCTTGAAGTGGTAAAGGCGTGGAACAGAGTTTCAGCAGCGTGAGGGGTGAGGTAGTGCCGTAGTCTGGCGATATTCCGGAAGTGATGGAAGGCGATGCCAGTTGTGGCGCAGATATGAGGAAGAAAGGACAGCTCAGGGTCGAACAAAGGTTCAACCTAAACCACTCAACGACAGGGCCTTGAAGCTTGAGGTGGGAGGACAATTGGTGGAGGAGGATAAACTGGTTGACCGTATCGAATGTGGCCGATAGGTCGACGAGCACGAGGAGGCAGAGGGAGCCCTGGTCGCAGATGGTCAAGATGTCATTAGTGACCTTGACCAGGGCGGTTTCTGTGCTATGGGCAGCACGGAAACCCGACTGAAAGGTTCGAATAATGAATGGTTGGAGAGGAAAGAGCGCAGCTGGGAGGCGACGAGTCTTTAAAAGAACTTGGACAGGAAGGGGAGGCTGGAGATGGGCCGGTAGCTTGATAGCTGCGATGTATCAAGGGAGGGTTTTTTCAAAGTGGGAGTGATGGTGGCAGTTTTTTGGGGAATGGGAACAGAGCCAGACGAGAGGGACAGGTTGATGATGTCTGTGAGAAGTGGGGCAAGGATGTGGAGCTGGGAGATAAGGAAGGGAGGGGGGATGGGATCCAGGAGCAAGTGGTGGGTTTCAAGGACAGGATGAATTTGGTGACAGAGGGTGGGGAAACAGGTACGAAGGTGTGTAGGGGAGGATGGGTAGGAGTCGGAGTGTGGAAGGGAAGGGGTTGGGGGTGGGTGGAAGTTGGAGGGGAAGTGACCGCGGAGCGGATTCCCTTGATTTTGGATTCAAGGAAATCCAGCATCTCCTCGCAGTGAAGGTTGGAGGAGATGACCTGCGCGGTGTGGCAGGGGGGACGGAGAAGTCGGGATGTGGTGGAAAACAGAAGCCTGGGGTTGTTCTTCGCCTCCAGGATTATCCTGGAGTAGAAGGACGACTTGGCCGAGGTTAGAGTGGAGTGGTAGGTACCCTTGGTGACATCATCCACTGAAAACGGGGTCAACTTCCATATGTATAAGATGATACCCAACTCTATCTTCCTGCTTT
>NW_024706265.1:0-2500 GCF_018977255.1 Callorhinchus milii | reverse complement strand
GACAGAGTGTGAGAGCGACTGAGAGAGTGTGAGAGCGACTGAGAGTGAGAGCGACGGAGAGTGTGAGAGCAACGGAGAGAGTGTGTGAGAGCGACGGAGAGTGTGAGAGCGACTGAGTGTGTGAGAGCGACTGAGAGACAGAGAGTGAGAGCGACTGAGAGAGTGTGAGAGCGACTGAGAGTGAGAGCGACGGAGTGTGAGAGCGACTGAGACAGTGTGTGAGAGCGACTAAGAGAGAGAGACTGAGAGTGTGAGAGAAAGAGAGCGACTGAGTGTGAGAGACTGAGAGTGTGTGAGAGCGACTGAGAGTGTGAGAGCGACGGAGAGTGTGAGAGCGACTGAGTGTGTGAGAGCGACTGAGAGTGAGAGCGACTGAGAGAGAGTGTGAGAGCGACTGAGAGAGAGTGTGAGAGCGACTGAGAGTGTGAGAGCGACGGAGAGTGTGAGAGCGACTGAGTGTGTGAGAGCGACTGGGAGACAGTGTGTGAGAGCGACTAAGAGAGAGAAAGAGAGAGCGACTGAGTGTGAGAGACTGAGAGTGTGTGAGAGCGCCTGAGTGTGAGAGCGACTGAGAGTGTGAGAGAAAGAGAGCGACTGAGAGTGTGAGACTGAGAGTGTGTGAGAGCGACAGAGACAGTGTGAGAGTGTGAGAGCGACTGAGTGTGAGAGCGACTGAGAGAGAGTGTGAGAGCGACTGAGAGTGAGAGCGACGGAGTGTGAGAGCGACTGAGAGTGTGTGAGAGCGACTGAGAGTGTGAGAGCGACTGAGAGTGTGAGAGCGACTGAGAGAGTGTGTGAGAGCGACTGGGAGACAGTGTGTGAGAGCGACTAAGAGAGAGTGACAGACTGAGAGAGTGTGAGAAAGAGAGAGCGACTGAGAGTGTGAGAGACTGAGAGTGTGTGAGCGACTGAGAGAGAGTGTGAGAGCGACTGAGTGTGTGAGAGCGACTGAGAGTGTGAGAGCGACGGAGAGAGAGTGTGAGAGCGACTGAGTGTGTGAGAGCGACTGAAAGTGTGAGAGCGACTGAGAGTGTGAGAGCGACGGAGTGTGAGAGCGACTGAGAGTGTGTGAGAGCGACTGAGAGTGTGAGAGCGACTGAGAGTGTGAGAGCGACTGAGAGTGTGTGAGAGCGACGGAGAGAGAGTGTGAGAGCGACGGAGAGAGTGTGAGAGCGACTGAGTGTGAGAGCAACGGAGAGAGAGAGCGACGGAGTGTGAGCGACGGAGAGAGTGACAGAGTGAGAGCGACTGAGTGTGAGAGCGACTGAGAGTGAGAGCGACAGTGTGAGAGTGACTGAGAGAGAGAGAGAGAGAGTGTGAGAGCGACTGAGTGAGAGAGAGAGTGTGAGAGCGACTGAGTGAGAGAGAGAGAGAGTGTGAGAGCCGAAAAGACCGTCGTGTTGTGACGGCCACTCAGCGCTGCGCTGACCAGCGATCTGCCGCTCCTCGTCCTCCTGCGGACACTGCAGCTCCGAGTCTGACTGACCAGGTCTTCCATCTGCGCCGGAAAGCGGAGGCGTCACATCGAACGAGTCCCCCCCCCCCCCCCCTTAATCCCTCTCTCACACCCACACCCACACACAGAGAGAGAGAGAGAGAGGGACAGAGAGAGAGGGACAGAGAGAGAGAGACAGAGAGAGAGAGGGACAGAGAGGGAGACAGAGAGACAGACAGAGAGACACCCACACACAGAGAGAGAGGGAGAGAGAGACAGAGAGAGAGGGACAGAGAGAGAGAGACAGAGAGAGAGAGACAGAGAGAGAGAGAGGGACAGAGAGAGAGGGACAGAGAGAGAGAGAGAGGGACAGAGAGAGAGGGACAGAGAGAGAGAGGGAGGGACAGAGAGAGAGAGAGAGAGGGACAGAGAGAGAGGACAGAGAGAGAGAGACAGAGAGAGAGGACAGAGAGAGAGAGACAGAGAGAGAGGCACAGAGAGAGGACAGAGAGAGAGACAGAGAGAGAGACAGAGAGAGAGGGAGAGAGAGAGAGAGTGACAGAGAGAGAGAGACAGAGAGAGAGACAGAGAGAGAGAGAGACAGAGAGAGAGAGAGAGTGTGAGAGAGAGAGTGTGAGAGCGACTGAGAGAGAGAGAGTGTGAGAGCGACTGAGAGTGTGAGAGCGACAGAGTGTGAGAGCGACTGAGAGAGTGTGAGAGCGACTGAGAGTGAGAGCGACGGAGAGTGTGAGAGCGACGGAGAGAGTGTGTGAGAGCGACGGAGAGTGTGAGAGCGACTGAGTGTGTGAGAGCGACTGAGAGACAGAGAGTGAGAGCGACTGAGAGAGAGTGTGAGAGCGACTGAGAGAGAGTGTGAGAGCGACTGAGAGTGTGAGAGCGACTGAGTGTGTGAGAGCGACTGAGAGTGTGAGAGCGACTGAGAGTGTGAGAACGACGGAGAGAGTGTGAGAGCGACTGAGTGTGTGAGAGCGACTGAGAGAGAGAGTGAGAGCGACTGAGAGAGTGTGAGAGCGACTGAGAGAGTGTGATAGCGACTGAGAGAGA
>NW_024706264.1:0-11643 GCF_018977255.1 Callorhinchus milii | reverse complement strand
AGGCAGAAGGAGCTCTGGTGGGAGTTCTACAGAGGGTGACCGCTGTACACGGCGTCTTGGAGGATGGTGGGAATACACCCGCAACTTGACCCCAGCACACACAAGCAGGCGAGCAATGAAACGGTGCGCCCATTTATAGAGAATGAGAAGATGTATTGATACTGGAGGAATGCGATGAGATATGAAGCTGTTTTTCACAGATGTCCAGTACTATTAACTTTGTATTTTTATTTGACCAGGTGAGGCCCACTGAGCTGTATAGCTCTTGTTCAGAAGTGTACTGGCCACAAATGACAGCTCAACCAAGTGGCCTATCACGTGGACATGTATAGCAGCCAAACGTGGAGGGGAAAATCGGAGAACCTGGAGAAAAATCCACGCGACCACGGGGAGACCTCCTGTATGCCAGGTGAGGTCGTTCACATTTCACAACAACAAACAATACAAAAACACAATAGGAGCGCAAAGTGTAGGGAAGGTAAAACTTTTTTTTTTTAAACCTAAACCATTTTTTTCTTAATTGTTTTTTTTACCCTTTTATCTGGCAACAAAACTGACACCTTTTTTACGAGGAGCCATGTTTGCATAGACCACAATACCTGCAGTCGGAATGCAAACAAAAAACACAACTCTGATAATGCATGCACTGTCCTTGAAGTTGATTGGTCCACACCTGAGACAGCTTTCCTTAGAGCCTAGTCTCACATGGTGTTGGACCAGATGACGCCAAAAGGCGCACAACTCAAAGACAATGCACCATCAGAGTATGAGAGCTCGGGGTAAGCATTTACACCATTGGAACCTCATTTATAAGGAGTCATGTTTGCATAGACCACAATACCTGCAGTCATAATGCAAACAAAAAACACAACTCTGATAATGTATGCACTGTCCTTGAAGTAGATGTTTATCTTACCAGGCAAGGCCCACTAAACCATCAGCTTCTCTCACAGAAGCGTCCCGGCCACAAGCGCGAGCAGCTCTACGAAGCGGCTCACCACGTGAAAGATTGTTGAAGAGCAACAATGATATTTTGGAGTAAGAGAAAAAAGTGCGTGACATCATCATCATCAGCATTGTTTAACCTGCCGCGCCGGGAGATCAAACGGCACTGCGAGTCTGGTGCACTCACCGTCTTGACACTCGTGACAACGACGGCAGATCTCATCTTGCCTGCTGCCCTGGCCTGCTCAGTTCGCTTGGACGGCATCACGCCCGACACACTTGCTAGCAGCTCTTCGTCGACCTAACGTATAAACGTGAATATCAATGAACACAAAATCACGCAAAGATCCTGCAATTTAAAACATTTATTCGGCCTTGCCGGAATACGAGTGCATTGTACGAGCAAATCGACATTTGCATTTTTTTTATTTTGGGAATTCAGAAACCCGTCCCTTGGTCACGGGCATGCTTTGTGAGCACTCTCCGTCTCTGGCACATTCATCCTACGTTCATTGAACAAATGCTCCAAGCTCGTCAAGATGTCTATTCTACCTTCCCACATCCAGTGACCCTTTGAATCTGATTGATGGTGATGGAGACTCGCATTAAACTGCAGAAGTGATTTTAGTTTTTAAATTGTAAATTTTTGTTTAATGTTATTGTCAAATGAATGGCTTAGATTACAATGACATAGTTTGTTAGATTACAGCAATTATTTAATTATCTGGGAAAAACTCTCCCTCCAGTTGGTCGAGCTCTGAGTTTCACAGCGCACCGCACATTAGGAGAATGCTTCTATCCAGCGTGAACATCCACACATGACCCAATCATCCCTAGCGCTCAAGCGAGCCGCTTTGTCCCTACGAGAGTGGATCGAGTCCCATTGCATCGTCCAAAGAATTTCAATCAAAGCAGTCGCATTACTCACCGTAAAATCCATGCTGTCCGAGCCCTCGGAGTCCGACAGATGCAAAACTTTTCGCTTTTTCTTCACGACCTCCCCCGTGGCAAGGGGCTTGGGATGCCGCCCTTGTAAGGCGACTTGGCCACTGTCACCGGTGCGAGCAAAGGTGGAGTCTTGCAGATCGCACGGACACACAAACAGAGATCCCCCAGTTAGGCCTGCAGGCTTGCGGGAGTGCCGTGCTGATCGCAAACACCTAACGTCAGCGCTTAGCCCAGCGGGGTTCATTGAACGAGCTGACTGATGACTAAGACCCGGAGGTAAAAACTGGTCCAGATCTTGGTAGCTTGGATGAATACTATATTCTTAGGTTTTTCGGTAAAGTCACGTAGGTAAAAAATTTAAATTAATAAAAGTAAAATAAAACAAAATAAAATAAAAAATCACGACGTTTCGGAGGCAACACAAGCCTCCGTCTTCAGGTGGAACCGTCACAGCCACAACAGCTGTATCAAGTAAATGAGAGATCACAAGAAATACCACAAAGACACACAGAGAGAGATGTCTGTCTGCTTGTATGTCTGTCTATAGTTTTCTAGTTAGATTTTTGTTGCTATTTCTTTTATGCCTGATGACGATTGCTTGTGTTGCAATCGAAACGTCGTAATATGCTATTATTTAATTTACTATTTTATCTTTAGACGTGACTTAACCGAAAGAACCAAAGAATAATTCCTGCAGTCACGAAAGCTCCAAAATTAAGATTGAATCATGTTTACATTAACCACAATACTTGCAGTCAAATGCAAAAAAAAACAATACTCTGATCATTTATGCGTTGTCCTTGAAACTGATTGGTCCACACCAGAGACAGCTTTCTTTAGAGCCCAGTCTCATATGGTGTTCATCAGTTTTGTTGCCAGAGAAAAGGGGGAAAGCCCTCTCGACAAGCGAGCTCTGCGGCACCGCACTGCTCCTGACGCCGCCGTCACAAACAACGCCAACTCACCGCTTCCAGCTGCATCTTCTTCTGAGCGAGCAGCTCCAGAATGCGGTTCACGTCGGCCAGCTCCAAGCCATCTCGGTCCAGCGCCAGCAACTCCTGGATAGTCTGCCGGTGATGGACGCTCTGTGAGGAAGAGGGGGGGGGCGGCAGGGTGGAAGGGTCACGTGACACGGTGATCAAGAGACGTGGCCGGTCACCTCCGTGAAGTGCGAAAAGCACTTGCCGGGAGTCGTCTCAGCAGGGTTCTGGTGGTACATGTTGTTTGTCGTTTATTGTGAAAATTCTGTCACAGTTCCTATGTGATCACTGTTTCATTGCTTTATTTTGGTGATTTCGAAAAGTTTACTGGTTTGGCCATGTTTGTGTTGTTGTAGTACAGAGTAAGACTGATGGCCTTAATCTAAGTTGTCTGGTGGTGGTTATTGTTGTTGTTTGACTTGCATCCCACTGGGATCGGTGTGCGGTGTTTTTTCTACAATATTTTGCCGTCTTTTCTTGGATTTTCTGTTTGCACTTAGTCACAAAGTCACTTTAAGATGTTTTCTTGTTCATGTTTTTGTTGTTTGTTGCGGTTGCACCCGATTCAAGAGCCGAATGGCTCACAGGGCTACACCTAATCAATGAACTTGAACTTTCAGCAAAGTTCATTGCGTTGTCCACGCGACACCGACAGACCGTAGCGCACGGCGCGTCTTCGGTCAGCAACCTCCAACCGTGGGCCATGTAGAGGACTATTTAACAAAAATGTTACATTTTAGTTTGGCCAGCTAAGGTCCACTGAGCTACATACCTCTTTCTCAGTAGCGATCTGGCCACATCTCCTTTAGCAGTGGCAAAATATAGTAGTAGGTTTTTACCCTTTCAACTGGTACAAAAACTGACACCTTTTACAAGGCATCATGTGTGCAATAACCACAACACAAGCAGTCAAAATGCAAACAGAAAGACACAACTCTGATGATGATATGCACTGTCATTGAAGTTGATTGGTCCACACCCGAGACAGCTTTTCTTAGAGCCTAGTCTCCATTGGTGTTGGACCAGATGACGCCAAAAGGCGTACAACTCAAAGACAATGCACTATCAGAGTATTGAGAGCTCGGGGTAAGCATTTACACTATGAGACATCTCCTTTACCAGTGGCAAAATATAGTAATAGGTTTTTACCCTTTCAACTGGTATAAAGGTGTCAGTTTTTGTACCAGTTGAAAGGGTAAAAACCTATTACTATAAAATGTGCCAGTGATGTTTTTCCCTGCACATCTCCAATCACCGGTTGTTCCATCTCGATTCGATTCTCTAGCCGCTGACGCTGCTTCAGGACCAGCTCGTTCACTGCGAAAAGACGCGTGTGGGGGAAAAAGCTGTTAAATATTAAACAACGCGAGCATCATACTCTTAGGTTATTTCGGTAAAGTCAGGTAGGTAAAAAATTAACCCGTAAAAACAAAGTTTTTCACTCTAAATCCTTTATATGCGTGGCGGCTAGAGTCCTCTCATCCTCTGGCTTGAGATGGCTGCCACCTATGGGTCAGATGATTGTGCAATTGGTAATTAAATTATAATTAATTTTTTTCCTAAAAAGTGTAAAGTTATGGAAATTTTGTCTGTGTGCAAAATGTCAGCTAGATTTGATCACGGGAAGTGGGTTAAAAAACGACCGAAAGATTTGCACGGTCGTAAGCGCGCAAGCAAGCAAGCAAGTGAACTTAATATAAAGGATTTAAAAATAACTAATAAAATGAATAAAAATAAATAATAATAAATCACGACGTTTCGGAGGCAACACAAGTCTCCGTCATCAGGTGGGACCGTCACAGCCAGATTTGCTGCATCAAGTGAGGCAAATTCCAAGATACAAGCTCTTATATACAAGTTAAGGGAGAGGGGGGAGGGGCTTATCTGAATGTGGTAGCCAATGAATGGAACGTGTTGGGGGGGGGTGGGCGGGGCTAAAAGAGAACAATAGGTGCACTTGGGGTTGGTTGATAATCCAAATACAAAAAATTAACCCGTAAAAACAAAGTTTTTCACTATAAATCCTTTATATGCGTGGCGGCTAGAGTCCTCTCGTCCTCTGGCTTGAGATGGCTGCCACCTATGGGTCAGATGATTGCCTGCCACCATTAAGCAATTGGTAATTAAATATAAAAAAACATTCCTAAAAAGTGTAAAATTTTGAAAATTTTTTTCACGAAAATTAATTGTCACGCACAACGAGTCTGTGTACAAAATATCAGCTCGATTGGATCACGGGAAGTGGGTTAAAAAACGACCGAAAGATTTGCACGGTCATAAGCGCGCAAGCAAGCAATCACGCAAGCAAGCGAACTTAATATAAAGGATTTAAATAAAAACGACCGAAAGATTTGCACGGTCGTAAGCGCGCAAGCAAGCAAGCAAGCGAACTTAATATAAAGGATTTAAAAAGGAGAGACCTGTTAAACGCTGGGGATGTCAACACTCAGTAAAGTAGAATAGTACCTGTCAAATAAGATGTCCAAACATGTGTCGTTAAATCTTTTTTGCATGGTTAATAACATCTTTCCAATGATTACTCAGTTTGTACCCATCATCACAGTTGAAGTTATTCTAGATTTGAAGCTTTCGTGACTGCAAGGATTCATATTCTTAGGTTTTTTTGGTAAAGTCACGTAGGTAAAAAATTAAAATTAATAAAAGTAAATAAAAATAAAAGATTTTTATTTTATTTTACTTTTATTAGTTTAAGTTATGTCTGTGTTTGTATATCTGGATGGCTTCGTGTACAATTCCGTCACAGTTCCTATGATCACTGTTTCATTGCTTTCATGGCTTTATTTTTTGTGATTTCGAAAAGTGTATTGGTTTAGCCATGTTTGTTTGTTGTAGTACAGAGTTAGACTGATGGCCTTAATCTAAGTTGTCTTGTGGTTGTTGGTTGTTTGACTTGCATCCCACTGGGATTTTTGCACACAGCGTTGGTGTAACGGTGTTTTTTCTGCAATATTTTGCTGTCTTTTCTTGGATTTTCTGTTTGCACTCAGTCACATATTCACTTTAAGATGTTTTTTTGTTCATGTTTTGGTTTTTTGTTTGTTGCAGTTGCACCCGATTCAAGAGCCGAATGGCTCACAGGGCTATACCTAATACATGAACTTGAACAAACCTTTGATGGTAGCCAGAAGGTTTGCAGAGCATCAATCGTTGAAGGCCTGTGTTGCATTGCTGTGAAACAAAATATACGCAAAAATGCAGGTGGATGGAAAATAAGTTAAAAACAACTCACAGAGGAAGTTTGGATATATCTGCTTTGAATTCTTAATGGCGGAACTGCACTTTGGGCAGCTATTGTTCTCCTCCAGACTCCGACGGATGCATTTGCAACTGAAACGCAGACAAAATGCAACGGCGAGTAAATTGGCAATCATCGTCATCAGCATCATTGGAAAATTTACCAATCACCGAATATTGTCGCGCATTCGCCGGACGGTGGAAAGAAATGGAATGCAACACAAAGTACAGTAAAACCTTGGGTTGCGAGAAACTTGGTCTGCGAGTGTTTTGCAAGACGGAACAGAAGCAATTCTCCTCCGAGCAGAGACGCACATACCAGAAGCTGTGGCCACACTTGGTGACGTACGGCTCTTCTATCGTGTCCAAACAGATGGGGCTGAACATGCAACAGCACAAGGGAGACGAGCAGACATTGGCAACAAGGAAGAGTTTCCAACACAGCCCTTGTGTCGTGACATAAGAGGGGAGGGGCTGCTGGGGGCTCTGGGACCCTAGGCAGATAAGCCCTTGGTGCCAGGCGCTAGGATCCCAGGCACCCCAGACGCTTAAGCCCCTTGGCCAGGCGCTAGGATCCCAGGCACCCCAGACACTTAAGCCCCTTGGCGCCAGGCGCTAGGATCCCAGGCACCCCAGACACTTAAGCCCCTTGGCGCCAGGCGCTGGATCCCAGGCACCCCAGACACTTAAGCCCCTTGGCGCCAGGCGCTAGGATCCCAGGCACCCCAGACACTTAAGCCCCTTGGCGCCAGGCGCTAGGATCCCAGGCACCCCAGACACTTAAGCCCCTTGGTGCCAGGCGCTGGGATCCCAGGCACCCCAGACACTTAAGCCCCTTGGTGCCAGGCGCTAGGATCCCAGGCACCCCAGACACTTAAGCCCCTTGGCGCCAGGCGCTGGATCCCAGGCACCCCAGACACTTAAGCCCTTGGCGCCAGGCGCTGGATCCCAGGCACCCCAGACACTTAAGCCCCTTGGTGCCAGGCGCTAGGATCCCAGGCACCCCAGACACTTAAGCCCCTTGGCGCCAGGCGCTGGATCCCAGGCACCCCAGACACTTAAGCCCCTTGGCGCCAGGCGCTAGGATCCCAGGCACCCCAGACACTTAAGCCCCTTGGCGCCAGGCGCTAGGATCCCAGGCACCCCAGACACTTAAGCCCCTTGGCGCCAGGCGCTAGGATCCCAGGCACCCCAGACACTTAAGCCCCTTGGCGCCAGGCGCTAGGATCCCAGGCACCCCAGACACTTAAGCCCCTTGGTGCCAGGTGCTGGATCCCAGGCACCCCAGACACTTAAGCCCCTTGTGCCAGGCGCTAGGATCCCAGGCACCCCAGACACTTAAGCCCCTTGGCGCCAGGCGCTGGATCCCAGGCACCCCAGACACTTAAGCCCCTTGGCGCCAGGCGCTGGATCCCAGGCACCCCAGACACTTAAGCCCCTTGGTGCCAGGCGCTAGGATCCCAGGCACCCCAGACACTTAAGCCCCTTGGCGCCAGGCGCTGGATCCCAGGCACCCCAGACACTTAAGCCCCTTGGCGCCAGGCGCTAGGATCCCAGGCACCCCAGACACTTAAGCCCCTTGGCGCCAGGCGCTAGGATCCCAGGCACCCCAGACACTTAAGCCCCTTGGCGCCAGGCGCTGGGATCCCAGGCACCCCAGACGCTTAAGCCCCTTGGCGCCAGGCGCCAGGATCCCAGGCACCCCAGACACTTAAGCCCCTTGGCGCCAGGCGCTGGATCCCAGGCACCCCAGACACTTAAGCCCTTGGCGCCAGGCACTAGGATCCCAGGCACCCCAGACACTTAAGCCCCTTGGCGCCAGGCGCTAGGATCCCAGGCACCCCAGACACTTAAGCCCCTTGGCGCCAGGCGCTGGGATCCCAGGCACCCCAGACACTTAAGCCCCTTGGTGCCAGGCGCTAGGATCCCAGGCACCCCAGACACTTAAGCCCCTTGGCGCCAGGCGCTGGATCCCAGGCACCCCAGACACTTAAGCCCCTTGGCGCCAGGCGCTAGGATCCCAGGCACCCCAGACACTTAAGCCCCTTGGCGCCAGGCGCTAGGATCCCAGGCACCCCAGACACTTAAGCCCCTTGGCGCCAGGCGCTGGGATCCCAGGCACCCCAGACGCTTAAGCCCCTTGGCGCCAGGCGCCAGGATCCCAGGCACCCCAGACACTTAAGCCCCTTGGCGCCAGGCGCCAGGATCCCAGGCACCCCAGACACTTAAGCCCCTTGGCGCCAGGCGCTGGATCCCAGGCACCCCAGACGCTTAAGCCCCTTGGCGCCAGGCGCCAGGATCCCAGGCACCCCAGACACTTAAGCCCCTTGGCGCCAGGCCAGGATCCCAGGCACCCCAGACACTTAAGCCCCTTGGCGCCAGGCGCCAGGATCCCAGGCACCCCAGACACTTAAGCCCCTTGGCGCCAGGCGCTAGGATCCCAGGCACCCCAGACACTTAAGCCCCTTGGCGCCAGGCGCTGGATCCCAGGCACCCCAGACGCTTAAGCCCCTTGGCGCCAGGCGCCAGGATCCCAGGCACCCCAGACACTTAAGCCCCTTGGCGCCAGGCGCCAGGATCCCAGGCACCCCAGACACTTAAGCCCCTTGGCGCCAGGCGCCAGGATCCCAGGCATCCCAGACACTTAAGCCCCTTGGCGCCAGACGCTAGGATCTCAGGCACCCCAGACACTTAAGCCCCTTGGCGCCAGGCGCTAGGATCCCAGGCACCCCAGACACTTAAGCCCCTTGGCGCCAGGCGCTGGGTTCCAGGTGCCCAGACGCTTAAGCCCCTTGGCGCCACCAACAGGGGGCTGTGTGCTCTGTGGGATACCTGGGGGCGCACACAACCCCACCCCTCGTTGGGGACGAGGCATAAAAGGGCAGCTCCCTGGACGATTGGGGCCAGTTGTAGCTCAAGACCCAAGACCGGCCAGCCGGCTTAGGACCCTGGGACGCTGTGAGGGCCAGTGGTGGGACTCTGGAACTCCCGGCTCTACGTCCTTGTGAGGGCGAGTACCAGAACGTAGCCAGAGTAGTGTATCTAGGCTGTGTACCTAGGCTGTGTACCTAGGCTGTGTACCTAGGCTATGTACCTAGGCTGTGTACCTAGGCTGTAACAGAGTATCAGGACTGTTGGAGTATTGGATTGTAATAAAGAAGTTACCTCTACAAGTGTCTCCGGAACCCATTACATTTGCATCACAATGTCATGGTAATTTCAGCTCCCAATGCTGATGTACATTTGTTGATATACTGACGCCACGTTTGCCAACATCAATCATTACATGTAGTCGCTGCCAATCATTTAAAGTAATTCCCTGCCTTCATCCATAACGCTTTAAGAAAAGATATGTTTGGATTAGTATGAAACATAATGGAACCACATCTCAATATCAACGCACTACTCTTCTCATTCAGGTGATCCAATCCATAGAACTCTTACATCCCAACCAGCCTTCATAGATGTTCCAAAACAGCACTTTCCCCAACAAACTAAAGAGGGCTATGGTGGGAGACGTATCTTGTTTTGTGTGTGTGCACATACACAAAGACAAATATCCCCCCGTATAGACAGTACAGACTGTAGGGGCAAGTGCTGTTTGCGAGCACCTATGAAGGCCGGCACGGTACACGAGGGGGTGGGTGGCCAACACCAGTGGCGATGTTTACACACTGCACCAGGTGCTCATTTAAGGCCGAGTCGACCTAGGGGAGGCCCAGGATTGGTTCAAATAATCGTCACTGGTGTTGACCGCAAGCGGGGAATTGAACTCGGGTCGCCAGGTTCGTAGCGCAGCGTAGCGCTAACAGCTGCGCCACTGCTCCACCCACTACACTATACACTACACTATACACTACTATACACTACACTATACACTACACTACACACTACACTATACGCTACAATATACACTACACTATACACTACACTATACACTAGTGCTGTACTAGTATACTACACTATACACTACACTATACACTACACTATACACTACACTACACTACACTACACTATACACTACTATACACTACACTATACACTACACTATACACTACTATACACTACTATACACTACACTATACACTACACTACACACTACACTATACACTACTATACACTACACTATACACTACACTATTTCAAACACATGTGCACATACAAATTGTGTGGTCATGTATTTGAGTGTGGGTGTGCGTGTCTAATTTAGTCTGCGAGTACGTGTTTTGTATCTTGTTTTTACGCATCCGTGTAATCTCTGCGTGTCTGCACGTAATCTGCATGGTGTGTGTGTGGTCTTTGTGGCTGTGCGTGGCCGCGTTTAGTCTGCATGTGTGCGTCTCTCGTCTGTGTCCGGACGCATTAGTAAGTCACATACGCGAGTCACCTCTGGCAATCACTTGCCTGCTCACTGCAGTGTGTGTGTGCGTGTGGGCCAACAGCGATTGTAGGGAGGGGGGAGGAGGTTAGGCCTAACTTCACAGGCTATTTCGTGTTTATCACAATGTGAATTTAAAAAAATTAACCCGTTAAAACAAAGTTTTTCACTATAAATCCTTTATATGCGTGTTCAATGGGCCACAACTCAGCCCACATTGGTCTTGAAACGGGCGGCTAGAGTCCTCTCGTCCTCTGGCTTGAGATGGCTGCCACATATGGGTCAGATGATTGCCTGTCACCATTAAGCAATTGGTAATTAAATATAATTTATTTTTCCTAAAAAGTGTAAAATTTATGAAATTTTTTTTAACTAAAATAAATTGTCACGCACAACGAGTCTGTGTGCAAAATGTCAGCTCGATTTGATCACGGGAAGTGGGTTAAAAAACGACCGAAAGATTTGTACGGTCGTAAGCGCGCAAGCAAGTGAACTTAATATAAAGGATTTAAAAAACCTTCACTTTTTTTTCAGGTACCTCATTTCCTGGCACATGCAAAATCATTATTAAAACGGATTTGGTAAATTTAACACAAACGAAACAGGAGCATTTCCCCACACAAATCCGGCTTGTCGCCTGATGAAGCCAGTTGCAACTACTGGTGAAACGTCGTACTCCGATTGTAAATGTTGTGGCTTGGCTCTCCAACACACCGGTTAGTGCTGAACTAGTACACTACACTATACACTACACTATACACTACACTACTATGCACGACACTACACTATACACTAGTATACTACACTATACACTACACTACTATACACTCTACTATACACGACACTACACTATACACTAGTGCTGAACTAGTACACTACACTATACACTACACTACTATACACGACACTACACTATACACTAGTGCTGTACTAGTATACTACACTATACTATACACTAAACTATACACTACACTATACACTAGTGCTGTACTAGTATACTACACTATACACTACACACTATACACTATACTATACACTACACTATACACTACACTATACACGACACTACACTATACACGACACTACACTATACACTACACTATACACTAGTGCTGTACTAGTATACTACTACTATAC
>NW_024706263.1:0-11649 GCF_018977255.1 Callorhinchus milii | reverse complement strand
CGGTGTCGAGCAAAAAGGGCTTAGAAAAATCGGGTAAATCAAGGGAGGGGCTTTTACCAGGGCGTCCCGAAGGGAGCAGAAAGCAGCCTCCTCCTCTTGACCCCAGTGGAACCGAACCCCTTTAGATGTTAAAGCGTGCAGGGGTTTGCAATTGTCGCAAAATCAGCGACGAACCGTCGTAATACGACGCGAACCCAATGAAACTCCTGACCTCTCCCACCGAGGTGGGAGTCGGCCAGGAGCTGACACACTGCGTTTTGGCGGGATCGGTAGCAATACCTGAGCGTCCCACGATGTGCCCCAAATAACGCACCGAATCGCGCAACAAATGGCATTTTTGGGGCTTGAATTTCAAATTAGCAGCCCGCATCTTTAGGAAAACCGCCCGCAACCTCTGGAGATGTTCGTCAAAAGTTTTACAAAGACGATAACGTCATCCAAATAAATGAGGCACGACTCCCATTGCAATCCAGCCAAAACCAATTCCATCAAACGCTGGAAAGTTGCCGGCGCTGAGTGTAAGCCCATCGGCAACCGGTTGAATTGGAACAGGCCGTGCGGTGTACGGAAAGCAGTTTTAGGCTTTGAATCATCGTCCAGAGGAAGCTGCCAGAATCCCGAAAGTAAATCGAGTGTGGAAAAGAATCGCGCTCCCGCCAAGGCGTCCAGCGATTCATCCATCCGAGGGAGCGGGTATGCGTCGGCAACCGAAATTTTGTTAAGACGCCGGAAATCAACGCAAAACCGCAACGAACCGTCCTGCTTTTTAACCAGGACGATCGGCGCTCCCCAAGGGCTGGTGGAAGGAGAAATGATGTCGGCGGCCAACATGTCATCAACAGCCGATTTGACATGGTCCTTTTCGGCGGGACTCAACCGAAACGGATTTTGGCGAATTGGCGCGCTGTCACCCGTGTCAATATGGTGACGCAGCAGGTGAGTACAACCCAAATCGTATTTATTCCGACTAAAAACGTCGGAAAATTCCCGCAGTAGTGTTTTAAGTTGTTGACGCTCTGAATCTGACAGGTCCGTCGATCCCGCACAAAGCGCCTCGAGCCACCCTTCATCGCTGTCCGAATGCGGTCGCGGCGCAGGGACAACGCTGACGTGATTTGCGAGGTTCCTCACATGGCACCGGCGTTGCGTGAGCAAGCACGGTCCCCTGTGGGACCACCACCGTCTGCGAGCCCACATTGAGGACCGCGATGAAGGGTTCACCGTCCCCTCTTACTATGGTCTGGGCGGAAGTAAATGAGGTCCACTAACCCGGCCCTAGACGGCCCCAGCAGAACCCCTTGGGCCGCAATACCCTTAGCGAAGGGTCGCCGAAGTTTCAAGGAATCAACATTTGTGCCCCCGGAGGGACACGCACCGTTCTCTCTACGAATGCCGGCACCGTCGCGAACGCCGTCCGAGTCGTAACGGGTGATGGCAAAACGCCATGCGTCTGCCCGACGGGAGCTCAATGCATCCCTGGTCGATTAATATCCTAATCGGCATTTTGGCCAGGAAGTCCGTCCCCAGCAGGCACGGAACCGCCAGCGAGGAGGAAACAAAAATCGGCCCAGACAATTTAATTCCCCAACACAAATTGGGCCCGAATTTGTCCGATGATGCCAAGTGAGCCCCCGTTAGCCGCATAGAATGGTACGTTAACAGGCATCAAAGGACGGCTCTGGACAGGGAGAATATTGTATATTAACTCCGAAATAATGGTCGCCGATGCCCCCGTATCGACCAGGATGCGCACTTCAACCCCGTCGATGTGCCCCACAACGGCCGACGACCCCGACGATGCGGCTACCACACGATCGGCCAGCACGGACCACTGGCCGGGTTCGATATGAGTACCAGAGTGGTGGGTGATGGTGCGATGGTGCGCGATATCGGCCCCCTCTCGTTGCGGTGTTTGAGTGCGTGACGGGCGTGTGCGTGGGCCAAACATGTGGGGTGCCGCGACTCGCCGGGTTATGATGGTGGAGCTTGTGATGAGGCCCGTCGTCCCGTTGAGGTGTCGTCCCGCGCTGACGAGGAGAGCGGCACCCCGAGGCGACGTGCCCCGGACGCCGCAGTTAAAACACCGCGGGAGCGCCGTCGGAGGTGACGGATGGTCGGAACGGCCCGACCCGTCCCGGCCCGACCGTGCTCCCGTCGCCTGTTGCCGTCGGTGGTCGACGGCGTAGAGCTCCTCCGTCGGAAGGGTGGCTGCAGCCACCGCACGCCCCGCCGATGCCCTGCTGGCTTTCCGCCGGAGCGACAGGAGGTTGCGTGGAGGAGCCTGCCGCCTGGAGCGATGTCATCTCCGCGTCCTCCTGTGCGACGACAGCGATGTCAAGGTCGTCTGCCAGGAGGAGGATTTTCTCCCGTGACCATAGCGTCCACGCCGTCGTCGTCCATACGAGGGAAGGCCGACTTAGCCATCGCCAGGAGGCTCGTCCGGTATGCTAGGGGCGACTCCTTCTCACCCCGCTTGCGGTCGTAAAATTGCTGTCGGCATTCGGCTGATGGTCCATAGACCCCGCCCAGCAGCTGTAGCGCCATCGGTAACGTAGACCGCTTCTCTCTCGGCGCCGATGTGAGTGCGGCGAGCGCGTCGCCGTCGAGGAGCGCCGGCAGCGCGCAGAGAGCCTCCTCATCGGACCATTTCGCCATCTCCTGATGGGCGAGGAAACGTCGGCGAAAACCCGGCCCAGTCTCCCTCCGCGCCGATGAACTCCTTCAGCGGGGGCAGTCTCTGATGAAGCGCAGCGGTTGTTGTAGACTCCCGCAGGCTGATGTCACCACCACTCGGCTGTGCGTCGGTGCGAACGGCCGATGGGATCGCCTGTCGCGGTTGTGATGACGCACCCTCCGCGGTGATGACGCTGCAGCTCCAGCGACGGCGATGTCGGAGCGGATGTTCAGGCTGGCCACGCCCTGAACAGCTGTAGCGTCGATGGCGGGAATTTCAAATTCGGACTGCTCCGAAATGGCGGGAAGGCGCCCTGGTCGTTGGCTCGCCTCGCCCCGTGTTGGATCACCGGCCCCAATCGCGTGATGGTCTCCAGCGTGGCGGCAGCGGCATACAGCAGCTCCGCCAGCCTCCCGTGAGCCAGCCGTAACGCGTCTGGCTGCGGCCCCTCTTCATTTCGATGCCCCGGTAAGGAGGCGTCAGGCCCCGGCTGCACCATGTCTTGTGGAGCCGTCTCGGGCTCGACGATCTCGGCAGTGTCTTCCTCCTGCGGTACTTTGGCCCGCGCTGTTTTCCGCGTGTCCATGTTCGAATTACTTCTGACACCAGTTGAAGTACCGGTGAGGACGCTTGACGCCGAGGTTGAGGCACACGTATATTTATTTCACAATACGACAGTGGGCATATACACACTCGAGGGGGTATCGGCCCCCTCACCCGTATAACTCGGGATACACCCCTAGCTAACTCTGTCCTAGCCCCGAATCCTCCACTAATGGGCTAGGGGAGGCTAACTGGCCCGACACTGGTAAGTCGGGCCCGGTACCCGGAGTTCCAGACCAGCTCTTACAAGAGCACCGGCTCTGGCTTTCGGGACCACGCCGCTGGCTCAGTCCTGTCCGGCCCTGAAAAGGACATCGAACTAGGGGAGTCCAGGGCTCTATCTAAGACGTCTTCAGTCTTCTTCCCTTAGCTTAAACATAACTGACTCGAGCCCTTTGAACATCCCCTTTTATACCCAACCCCTCCCTGAGGGGTGGGGCCCCGGGGGATCATAACGTTCGAACCAGCCCCCCCCAGGGTGTCTGGCTCGGACGTCGTAGAGGGCACCTCCTCGTGCACTTACGTAGCCCCGCCCACTGTGTTTGTTTTCCATAGGCTGCCATGCATAACGGGCCCTCTCTTTAACACCCCTACACAGGTAAGGAGCACACTCTTAAAGGGAGTGCTCCTAATCTCAGCTTGTTACCTGTATAAAAGACACCTGTTCACAGAAGAAATCAATCAATCAGATTCCAAACTCTCCACCATGGCCAAGACCAAAGAGCTCTTCAAGGATGTCAGGGACAGGATTGTAGACCTTCACAAGGCTGGAATGGGCTACAAGACCATCGCCAAGCAGCTTGGTGAGAAGGTGACAACAGTTGGTGCGATTATTCGCAAATGGAAGAAACACAAAATAACTGTCAATCTCCCTCGGCCTGGGGCTCCATGCAAGATCTCACATCGTGGAGTTGCAATGATCATGCAAACGGTGAGGAATCAGCCCAGAACTACACGGGAGGATCTTGTCAATGATCTCAAGGCAGCTGGGACCATAGTCACCAAGAAAACAGTTGGTAACACACTACGCCGTGAAGGACTTAAATCCTGCAGCGCCCGCAAGGTCCCCTGCTCAAGAAAGCACATATACATGCCCGTCTGAAGTTTGCCAATGAACATCTGAATGATTCAGAGGACAACTGGGTGAAAGTGTTGTGATCAGATGAGACCAAAATGGAGCTCTTTGGCATCAACTCAAATCGCCATGTTTGGAGGAGGAGGAATGCTGCCTATGACCCCAAGAACACCATCCCCACCATCAAACATGGAGGTGGAAACATTATGCTTTGGGGGTGTTTTTCTGCTAAGGGGACAGGACAACTTCACCGCATCAAAGGGACGATGGACGGGGCCATGTACCGTCAAATCTTGGGTGAGAACCTCCTTCCCTCAGCCAGGGCATTGAAAATGGGTCGTGGATGGGTATTCCAGCATGACAATGACGCAAAACACACGGCCAAGGCAACAAAGGAGTGGCTCAAGAAGAAGCACATTAAGGTCCTGGAGTGGCCTAGCTCGTCTCCAGACCTTAATCCCATAGAAAATCTGTGGAGGGAGCTGAAGGTTCGAGTTGCCAAACGTCAGCCTCGAAACCTTAATGACTTGGAGAAGATCTGCAAAGAGGAGTGGGACAAAATCCCTCTGAGATGTGTGCAAACCTGGTGGCCAACTACAAGAAACGCCTGACCTCTGTGATTGCCAACAAGGGTTTTGCACCAAGTACTAAGTCATGTTTTGCAGAGGGGTCATATACTTATTTCCCTCATTAAAATGCAAATCAATTTATAACATTTTTGACATGCATTTTTCTGGATTTTGTTGTTGTTATTCTGTCTCTCACTGTTCAAATAAACCTACCATTAAAATTATAGACTGATCATTTCTTTGTCAGTGGGCAAACGTACAAAATCAGCAGGGGATCAAATACTTTTTTCCCCCCACTGTAGATGTATTCATAGATCCGGTCAAAGATGTATTTTAATGATTTCTGGTTATAATTGAGATCCCTTCCCTTTATAACTCACTTATCCTCCGCCATTCCCAAGTCAAGGGTCGTCGATACTGACCCAGTAGCATATCGTGAACACTAGAGCCAATAAACAATTTTAAACATCATTTTCATTCTCAGTGACCCAGAATTAGTCAAGTTGGACTGCATTTATTTCAGAAGCATTTTGTCTGTAGACCAGTGTAATGTGCAAACACATAGAGACCGTACTTATAGAAGCTTCACTACAGAAATTCGCCCCGCACTCTCTCACTCGGGTCCCTTATATATCCTCTTTTCCTCCAATCACCTTTTCCAACGGTTATCAACCGTCCCTTGTTAATTATTTTTATCTTCCCGCCTCTTCCCTTTGCACCAGTCTGATTTGAATGCTCTGTTGCCTTCCAGTCAGATTGGTGTGTGGCGTCACCGACAAAGTCGGTTGTCAGTGGCTCTGCTACTTTTAAACTTGGCCTGCCTGTGAAGTTAAGACTTCTGGAAGACTACACCACACACAGACATAGGGTTGGCCGCCAGGCCTAACCCTTACACAGGGATGGGTGGACATAGCCGAGGACGGCTCGTTTATTCCCCACAGGTGGGGGTAATGTCGTGATTGTCTCACATGATCCCTGGGACAGAGTAATGAAGAAGGCGGGAGCAAACACTCCATGCTCTGATTGGTTAGAGCATGTTGTATGCAAAATGGAAAAGAGATATAGGGTTGGGTGAGTGTCAGGTGGAATGGTTAGGCCAGGTGAGGGTAAGAGATGATTGGTGGAGACAGTGCAACAAGGGGCAGGGCCAGAAAGAGCTTAAAAGAGGGAGCAGGAGGTGGATTTGGGGTCTTGCGGGAGAAGGCGAGGATAAAGGTGTGGACCCATGCTGTGAAATAAAGACCTTACCTTGCTGTGAAATAAAGACCTTACCTTGTGGATAAAGAAAAGGGCCAGGGTCTTATTTCACCAGTATAAGTCCCAAAAATGTAAGCTCCCCAATTCACACCTGCACATCGATTTGCCCTTCAATCCCCAATTTATCACCATTTGCTGCCACATATGTGCTGGTGACAGGCGTCAAGCGATAGGACAGTAACAAGTCGAATATCAATTTGGAAATAATAGTGGCCGACGCCCCAGTATCAATTAAAATTCGTACCTCTACTCTTCCCACTGAGCTCACCACGACCGAGATCCCTGGGGCTGCCGCTACAACCAGCCAAGCCAACTTCTTTCACTCTTTGCCCGACTCGGGCCACTGATAGATAAGCGAGTCCCGACCCTCTCTCGGGAATTTCACGACCCCGTTATCCCCGACGCTCACCAATTTAGATGGTATATACTGGATGGCGATGGAGGTGGTGAGAGGCAAGGAGTTCCTAGGTGCATGAGATTAATTATCTAGCCGGGTGCCTAAGGTGTCGCGACATGTCTGATGTTGTTGAGCCGTGGCAGCCAATGATGAGGTGGATGCTCTTGGCGCTGATGGCAGTGGGCCGCTCCTTTATCTGTGTGCAATGTGTCCTTGACAGCTGCAGAAATGGCAGGTGATGGGTGAGCTCCGCCGTGGAGCCACTCTTGGCCCCCACCCTCGAGGTCGCTGCAGAGCCATTCTGCTGGGCCCTGTCCACCGTGGACCACCGCTGCTATTTCTTCTATGCACCCTCCCCTCCCCCAAACTGCAGTCGCGATGGGTGGGATCCTGCTGGTGGTAGATGTGCAGGCGCCACTCCCCAGGACCTCTTCTACTCGCGCCACCACTCGGTCCGCCAGTTCAATTATTGTGCCCGTAGACACCGGGCTACCTACAAGGAGGTATGTGCTTCCTCCTGCGTTATGGGCAGAGCAACGCCCATCTCCTAAACCAGGGCCAGCATCCTCTCCATCACCAACGAATCTAGCACCACTTCATCCAGCCGAGGGTAAGCCGCCTGCCCAAGTACCATCAGAGTGCTATGGTAGGTGAGGGGAGACTTTGCTTCCTCTCGCTTGCGATGTTGGAATTTCCTTTTTGCGTTGGATGGCGGGTCAAAGACTTCAGCCATCTCGCGGCAGGTTGCTTGCAGCGTAGCCCTTTGCTATGCGATATGCTTTGAAGATGGTGAGGGCTTCGTCGTTTAAGGCCATGGGTGGTGTCTTTATTGCATCCTCTTCCGTCTAGTTTAATGCCTGGTAAGTAGCCTCGAACCGCCTGGTGAAGGCTCCCCAGTCGCCTCCTACCATCGGCTGAGGTGGGACATCTTCAAGTGACCCCACTTCTGACACAAGTTGTAATTATGACATATTCGTCAAGTTGTTAGGAGCTTTTATTGGTCTTCAAGCATGAGCTTCGGTTCTTCAGGTATGAACTTCGTGTTTTCTCCAAGCATCCCTTCCTTTTGTGCTATCCCTTTTTATATTCCTCGAGCCTCCTTTCTCGAATGTTTCCTCACCCTATCTCCCTCAGCCAATCCCATCCTCCCAATGGTTTTCAACCATTCTACTGTCGGTCAGCCTTCATTTTCTCACCATTTGCGTTTTTATCTTTCCTCAATAATTTCAATTCTCTGTATCCAGCCAATCCCTTTCCAGGCCCCTCTGTACTTCCCCTTTCACCATCCAGCCAACGTGGTCTCTCCCAGATTAGGGGCACCAATCGGATGCCTTGTGCTGCTTACTGACTGCCCATGTATGTACGCTCAGTGTACGCATCAACAAGTAGTCTGTTGTGTTTTGGTCTTTACACGTTTATACGTGGATGTTTTATATTACGCCGAGCACTGTACACTACAGGCGTGTCTCTCGCTTAATGGGACGTTCTTTATACGCAGGATTCACCCTAACGAGATCATTTGAATTCAGACCCCAGTTGTTATAAAAACGAGCAAAATGTTTGCTTAGTAATGTATAGTTAGCATATAGTGTATAGGGTAGTATATAGTAGTGTAGTGTATAGAGTCATGTATAGTGTAGCATATACAGCAGTATACTGTGTAGCCGGAAGGGAGTGCACGGTGAACCTCCAGCTGTTTGTTTACCAGCTGTGCTGCGTGCCCGCGTGTTTTAGTCGTGTGGGGGAGGCGGTCTCATGGTGGCACTGGAATGGGTGGGTGGGTAGGGCAGTGGCGCTCCATCTCGCATCCCTCCATTGTGACTATGAACCCAGCAACCCTGTTCTATTCCAAGCCACGTCTAACATCAATGGCGAGTGATATTTAATCAGCGGTCTTGCATGGAATCTGCTGAACCCTCCACCCACGATCATCATCTACCCTTCAAACAACATTAAATGCAAGGCACCTGCAAGCACTGGTGTTCTTCATGTGTGGGAAAGTGTTTTAAATTTGATGTTTCATTGCTTTATTCTAATATAATTTGTATTTCTCACATTAACCAAAAGTCTTTCAAGAGTATGAACATTTTGCGCCCACGTCGATCCTTTCACGAGTTTTCACTTATTGAGCAATTTTCGCGGAACGCATAAGCGAGAACACACCTGTACTGTAATGTACAGTGGAATTTATTAAGGTGAAGTGTAGTGTGGCATAAAGAATCGTGTAGTGTATGATCAATTTTGTAGTCTGTGCTGTAATTTCGTGCGTATAAGTGTGGTGTGTAGGGCATTTTGTGGTCTGTAGTGCATTGTATGAGACGTCATTTGAAGGTGAACGCTGAGGTTGATGTGTGTAGGGGTGAGTAGAGGGTGGTGTGGCTGAAGGGAGTGTGAATTGGGGTGAGTGTGTTGAGGCAGAGTTGAGTGCGAGTAGGGGGTATGTGTGTGTGTAAATATCGCCACTAGGGAGACAAAGGCAGCCGGGCGTAGTGTTGGCCATCCACCTCGTGTGCAGTGTCAGCCTTCATAGGTGCTCGCTAACAGCACGTTCCACAAAAGTCTGTTTATATCGAGAGCAGAGTGTATGAGGGGCTGGTAACTCCACCTGGCACTAATTTATACCAATGACCTGTGAGCAGGACACTACTGCGAGTGACCACGTGGAATGTCCAAATGCTCACTGTGGAGGAGGGGCTTACATTCCCTGTTTGGAGCTGGACTGGTACTACCTGGACCTCTATGCTATCCAGAAGGTCCAGTGGACTTGTCGCCATGAGGGGTGGACGGTCCTCAATTCGGCAGGAAACTGTCAAACAACAGGGAGTGGCACTTTAAGGAAAGAAATGAAGGGTCAAGGCAGTGTGGAAGGCGAAGTCTGACGTCCTAGGCTATTGTGGGCTTGCCTTCCCATGAACAAGACACGGAATTGTGTTTGTGATGGCTTACATACCCATAGAAGATGTACATCAGTGGAGGGATGCAACCAAGGCTGATGAGTAAGTTCCCTTTCTCGGACCTCCTCTCCCTGTTGTTGGCTAAAGTGGCCACTCGGGATAGCATTATCCTGTTGGGTGACTTTAATGCCGAGTTGGGTCATGACGTAGGCACCTGGGCTGGAGTGATTAGAGGCTGGGCCAGATCAGCTCAATAACAACGGTAGGAGGCTGTTAGACAAATATGCAGCCCATGGGCTTGTGAGCACCAAAACGCTGTTCTGACATTGGAACATTCACACATCATGGATGTATGCCAGGTCCAATCAAAAACATCTGTTAGACGACATCATTACGTAACAGTGATGTGGGGCCATGACTTGACTCTCATCCGCCCCACTGACCATCGACTTGTAATCTGAAAATTCGCCAGCCATTTCTCCTCCACTGCCGTGGTGGGTATGCACATAGAACCTTACTCAAGCCCACAGTGGCCTGGTCTCGGATCGCTGTTGGCGAAAGTCCCAAGCGAGAATGTAATCATTGGTTGCAGCTGCAGTTGGCGACCCCCCTACCCCCATCACCAATCTCTACTCCCCTCCCCTATGCAACAGCAAATGCTTCCGAGGGCAAACACACGTTGGAAAGCGTCACAGAAACCACGTGTGTGCAAGTGTGTCTCCCTTGGTTAAAATCTTAATACGAGGGGAATAATATACTGGACTTTTTAGTTAGTATACAAAATGATGAATAAAGTAAGAATAGATTTTACCTTTTGTGGCAATGAAACAGGTGTTAAGATGTGTTTGAACATTTTCTGTGTTTGAACATCTGCTGTGTTTGAACATCTTAACACAACTCCTATTATATTGCCAGAAAGGTTAAAACCTATTCTTATTTTTTGTTCACTAGGGCACACTTTCCCACATGCCCAGCGACAGAGAAACATTCACCATAGTCAGTAAAGCATCATCTTATATCTGAACGAAGTGAAACCCCAAATTTTTATGAAGGTGCTTTTTAGTGCAGTCATTCTTTGGTGACTGCATTGAAAACCATCAACTTCCTCCAATTCAAGCGCCAGTTTATTCATGGACGCCTGAAACTTTTCCCCGAATCAGGTCCTCAATGGTGCAGTCAGTGTGTCTTGCCTCCGAGATTCCGAGGCACATCTATTATGTTGACATTGAGTGATTAATATCTGATTGGTTGAAGTTGGATCATGGGGGGGTAGTGAGTTCGAATAATCCAGGCATCTACGGAGCAGGAGCTGTCCCCATGTTCATTGCGAGTCGCACTCCATGCAGGAGGAGCTGAGCTCGATGAAGCTGCGACTGAGCAAGAGAGAGGGGTCGGAGATCTCCTTGGTGAACGGCCTCGTGGACTCAACCAAGACTGTGGAGGTGAGGGATCACTGTATCATCTCATGGTCACACTCGGACAGATAACCCGTTGTCAATAAAGACTGTAATCCGATACATAACTTCAGCAGAAGATTCAACAATATATGTCACCGTAGTCTCTGGTATAAAGCCAGGACACGGAGTCTCCACAAATCGTGTAATGACTCTCGAGGAGTTGAGAGCGACTGTGATGTTCCACGCTGCCACCGCAGGCAGCAGCAGAGCAGATCAAGTGGAGGCTGAGCAGCAGCTATGACAAGCTCCTGCACCTCCTCTCTGAGGACAAGGCCTCGGCGCTGAGGGCCGTGGACAAGGAGCGCGACCTCAAGCTCTCGGGGATCCGGCAGGAGATTGAAAAGAGCCGGGCAACTCTGGGCAACCTGAGGGAGGCACTGAGCAGAATCCGCAGCTTGGAGGAGACCGAAGACCCCGTGGAGTTTCTCGAGGTGCTGCCATGTGCGTGACGTGGCATGGCTATGGCCCAGTGTGCTCTGTCTGCTGCGTCTGGCAATAAACAATCCCTGTCCTCTTTGGTGGCTGCTGGTCGGTAACGTTGTAGACCCTCGCTATGCACCCCAACAATTGGAGGGAAGGCCGATACCAAATCAGCTGATACCCTCATGGCACTTGCAGCTGTCACAGTGGCCAATCATTTTTGACCCCGTGCCCTTCCTAAACATCTGTGAAAAGAGCGTTCTAGCGAAATGGATTCCGCTAGTATAAATAAATATTCTGATT
>NW_024706262.1:0-11650 GCF_018977255.1 Callorhinchus milii | reverse complement strand
TTTTTCTCATGGAAGTCTTATGTAGAGGTTTTAAAGGTGCTGAATCAAATAGGTGTCATATTTTAATAATTTACATGTTCATATACTTCTGGGAAAAGTGCGATGTTAAAGCTGATGGAAAGCCAGCAAAGCCTGCTGCCAATTACCAGCATATATGTACGTGCTGGTAACATTTACCACCATCACTTGTATTATGCAATGATGTTCGTAACTTTCAGAACCAGGACACTGCAGCATTTGCGGAGACCCTCATTACTTGACATTTGACGGGGTCGCCCACGACTTCATGGGCACGTGCACCTACACCGCGTCCATCCCGTGCAACCAGAGCTCCACCCTGCCCCACTTCAACGTGGAGACGACCAACGAGCACCGGGGCGGCAGCACGGCCGTGTCTTACGTCAAGGAGGTCCACGTGGAGGTCTACGGCCACAGAATCACCTTGGGCCAAGGGCGCCGGGTGCTGGTGAGGCCTGCGCTTGCACAGTGGCTCTTGTTTTTACATTGCAGGACCGAGACCCTCCAAGCTAGCTGGTCCCGCTCAGCAGGTGCCAGTTTGTTGCTGCGCTGTAAAACCCAAGGCTGTGACGTCACACACACAATGAACGTGACGCTTGCAGATGATGCTGTGACGCCGTGTCCTATGTCCTCACGTCACGCATTTAAATGTAATTGCGGTAGAATATCATATCGACTGTGTCAATTGTGTCACCTCTGTTGTGCAGGTGGATGGGCTGCGTTTGACTCCTCCGTTCTTCATTTCGGGGTGTACATCCAACTGAGTGGATCCTACGTTGTGCTCGAGACCGATTTCAATCTGGTTGTTCGGTTTGATGGGAACCACCATGTAGAGATAGTCGTGCCTGGAGAATACACGGGGGAACTGTGCGGCATCTGCGGTGAGTTGATCTGCTGAGAGAAGTGACACAATAATCAACTGACTTTAAACTGTAGAATTCATAAAATATCAATGTTATTGCAGTTGACAGAATATGCAAAGAATTCAGCCAAAGAGGAGCAGCAGTGAAGACCATTGAGCATTATCAGCCACGAATTCTAACAAAAATGGAAAAGTTAAATAGGCATTTCATCGAACAAGTGCCGTTTTTCACGTAAACCATCTGAATTGCAACTACTAATGGAACGATTTGTGTTGTTTTACAGGGAACTTTAATGGAGATGGCTCAGATGACAATTTGAAGCCGGATGGGTCAGCAGCGGCCTCATCAAGCGAGCTGGGAAACAGCTGGAGAGTGTTCAACAGTTCTGATGATGAGTGAGGATCCGTTCTTCTCAATTATCTCCATGCGCTTCTGCTCATTACAACAGTGCCATTGCAAAAGCCTCTAGATAATACACGTGGACGGCATTGGTATTAAAAGCCATTGGAGCTCCAAATAGACAAGAAATGTGAAACATGAGTCCCAAGCTCACATTAGATCTGACTGCTGTACCACTGATGCTGTATTTGTGCCAGCTGTTTGGGCTACAGTGAGTTATCTTCATGATGATGATGATGGTAATGTGATTGTTTCTGGTGATGTTTTCTGTTTGAAACTCGTTGACGTTAACCTGCGTGTCGTTTGTTGACAGTTGCCAAGATGATACCGGGGAAATACCTCCATGTGATGAGAATGACAGAACCTGTATGAATCGGATGCGTTCTGTGGCATATCACTGACCCTGAGGTAAGTATTGCACAGTGCACAAACCATTGCACCGCTGCTTCATCAAATAATGGAATACGGTAATAGTTTGTTATTCTTAAAAGCAACTTGTGTTAAAGAGGAGTGATGTGCCAATACCGCTAACACTGATATCGTATTTCTCGCTGCGAGCAGGAGCTTTCAAGGAGTGCCACGCGGTTCTGCCTCCACAAGGCCTCTTCGACAACTGCGTGTTCGACCTGTGTGCCACGGATGGGGACCACGGCTCGCTGTGTCAGGCCTGCAGGCCTACGCCGACCAGTGCGCCCAAGCTGGGGTCATCGTCACCTGGAGGAACAACACCTTCTGCCGTGAGTGCACCGCCCGCTGTGATGTCACCGCCACTCTGATTGCCCAGCCATGAAATTTGATTCTGATGTGATTTGATGGACATGTCATTGTAAGTGTGCTAATCTATGGTGGCCTAAATAAACGATGCAGTTTTAATAATAAGTTAAATGCAATTCAAACTAGGGCTGTCCATTGCATCAGACGCATTGTTAATAGTGAGGGTGTATTAACCATTCTCGGTTCACTTTACATTGAACTACAGAGTCCCTGACATTAAGCAGAGTAGGCCGTTGTGTGCTGATGTCGTGGTCCAAACTTGGCAACTTTGTAAAAATTAGCTGCCAATTACTCAATCTGGATGACACATAACAACATTGCCCCTTACTGGAGACTAATTCCATGATACGGCTGGTGCTCAGTCACTTTGTGCTGCCAATATCCGGTCCTCTCAAATGTTTGAGATAACATGTGATTGAAGGTGTTTTGAGTTTCTGAAGTATTTAAGCACCATTAGAAATCAAGATTATTAAAGATTATTGTTGTGTGTGGCACCCACAGCATTCCTGTGTGAACCTGGCAGCCACTATGAGAGCTGTGCCCCACCGTGCCCGGCCACCTGCAGCAACGCAAATCCCCCGGGTGGCTGCAACCAGCACTGTGCGGAGGGCTGTGTCTGTGACGACGGCTTTGTCCTCTCTGGGGACAAGTGTGTCCCCACAGAGCAGTGCGGTTGCCTGGATAACAATGGCCACTACCATCCGGTGAGCTAAGAAAAAACAAAGTTTACAGTTCTGCACATGTAGATTTTATTATATTTCTGTGTTCTATACTGCCCAACAAGTTAAAAGTCACAGTCATAAGAGTTCTGGTGATGTCACTGCACCGTCACTCCCATATTTTATAATACAGCATCACTGAAGTGACGGCCCAGTAATATTCCTGACTGAAAATGTAAGTGAAAATCTCACTTATTACTGAGATCTCAAATTAATTTGGGAATAAGCAATATGAGATGTTTGCATTCTTTATTTGTCATCTTTATTTAATCGTATTTCAAGTCTTTTTATTACAAATTTTATTTGTAAATTTAATACACCCTACTACACGTTCTGTTTGACCATTTCTTCTCTTCCCAAGCATTGATGAGTACAGGTATCTTTTTGTGCAAATTCCTGAAATCTTAAAGCAACCCATTTAACCTACTGTAAACAGGCAATGGGTTCAGGCATTGGATCTAATCAAATATAAAAAATAGATATGTATTAAAATATATATTTATATAAAGAAGGCCTTTTCCATGCTGTGTATATCACCGTGTCAAGCATGGAGATTGTTTAACCACTCTTCATCGCACTGCTGCACGACAGCTGGTGAAAATGGGCTGAGGACTGGTTCAGAGATTACTTTATGACAGTGTGGTCTGCGTTAGAGAGTGCAATGGAGGTAACGCGTGCGTGTTGTGTGTCTCAGATCGGGGAGAGCTGGTTTGAGTCGCAGGACTGCAGCCAGCGCTGCATCTGTGTCAATCCTGGCAATGTGAACTGTGGGCCTGGGCCTGTGAGGACGACGAGACCTGCGGTGTGGAGGACGGCATCCTGGGCTGCCATGGCTCAGGTGAACCACTCACTGCAGTTTGCGAATTCTGCTTTTTTCAAAAGTTCGATCCTAGTAGCGCTCTTCATATTCATGTTTCACACCATGTCTCTCTGGAGGCCACGTTGTCATCAACAACTCTTTGGAGCTCGGGCTTGTTCGGTCCTTGGTCCTCAGATCTGGAACACTCTGCCTAAGGCCTCCGCGTGACCTCGGAGATTCTTCCTTTTAGAAATAGTTTTTGTCATTAAGCAGGATTGGTAGGGAGACACTTTAAAGAATCTAATTTAGTTTTGTCAGATGCACTTGGTTTCTAATCTGTTCTCTTTTTTCATTGGCGTCGAAACAGGGCCAACAGTGCCACCAACAACCCGCCAAAACGTAAGAAAGTTGCATCATGAGCATGTTAACTAAATACATCGCACTACATTAACACATCAAACACTACGCTAACACATCCCACACACTACAAGGGGATGACATGGTGCAGTGAATATCACATTTCAATTTGGACCCAGTGACATAAGTAAAATTCCTGCCCATGACTAACTTCAATGGCAATTCATATTTGAACCAATCCTGGGCCCACACTTCACCAACCCCAGTGACCAGCGTAGTTAAGTTTAATTAAAAAAAACTCCGTATGATCGACATGGTGTGGGGAGACTTTCATTCATGAATGGATTGACAAAATGTCTTGTAAACTATTCACCGTATTGTGTATTTACAATTTGAGGTTGACTTCGAAGCGTTAAATGGCAATGAGCACCCCCCACTCGTTTAAGAAGTTATACACTTCAACTCTGATTATAAAAACACGTGCATATTTTTTCAAAGCTTAATGTTTACAGGCCAAAGGCAAAAATGTCTCAAAAATAATTTCCGGTTAATTCGAAACTAATCCTTTTCTCTTTATTCAGCGCCTGGCGACTGCGTGATCACTGGAGACCCTCACTACATCACTTTCGACAAGACGACGCACCACTTCATGGGCGAGTGCAGCTACACGGCAGCCATCCCGTGCAACCAGAGCTCCACCCTGCCCCACTTCAACGTGGAGACAACAAATGAGTTCCGGGCGGCAGCACGGCCGTGTCTTACGTCAAGGAGGTCCACGTGGATGTCTACGGCCACAGGTTCACCTTGGCCAAAGGACGCCGGGTGCTGGTGAGGGTTTCACTTCACACTTGAATTGTTATTTGCACAGAGCCGGTGCGTGCCATCCAGGAGCCATCACTACGAGGCACAACACTGTCTCTTAGAGTGATATCTCAATAACCATATTGTTCCTCATCGTGATTTATTCATTGTATTGTCCTAAAGCGACTTCCCTTTTAAACAAGTTTACTCCGCATTTAACAATGTCCACGGCGTCGCCTGATGCTTGAAAGATGTACCTTCGCTTTTCCCCTTCATATTTGTATCTTGTATTGTTGAAATGATGACGCAGCCGTGGCGTGTCGCCTCATTTTTCTCACTCGTGTGTGAATAAACGAATATATATGTATAACTTGATATTCGGAAATTTATTGGGAGTTAGGAATTGACCTTCTAAAGAAAGACGTAAAATACGTGAATATTCAAGCGATGTTTATGCCATAATTTCTCGAAGGACATATGCTGATGTTACAAAAAAATAGTGGATAAAATATGCTAAAAACAATATATTTAGTTTACGATAATGCACTGTGCATTATTGATCCTCCTGCGAGTTCTCTACATAAAATGCTCTGTGTTTTTTTTACAGGTGGATGGGCTGCGCGTGACTCCTCCGTTCTTCATGTCCGGGTGTACATCCAACTGAGTGGATCCTACGTTGTGCTCGAGACCAATTTCAATCTGGTTGTTCGGTTTGATGGGAACCACCATGTGGAGATAGTCGTGCCTGGAGAATACGCGGGGCAACTGTGCGGAATCTGCGGTGAGTTGATCTCCTGGGAGAATAACACAATAAGCAGCTGACTGGACAATGTAGATAAAAAACATGTCATTGTTGTTGACACGGGGGTTACAGTTAGGAGAGTATGAACAGGGCCTTTTATGAGCGTGGCGAATGGACGAATGCATGGATGTCGGCAGCGCAGCTGAGCAAGGACAACATAACAGCCTGGAGAGGCAGCTGTTCGCAGCACAGATGAGGAGTTAGCCAAGTGAGGAAACCTCATATGGTGACTAAGAGAGAGAGAAACGTGACTGCAGTGGTAGCATACAAGCACTAAAGTCGAGTTGGAAAAAATGTACTTCTGTTGTGGGGAGCAATTCTAAAGCGAAAAAATGTCAGCTACCTGTCCATTTTGCACATATTAATTGGAAAACACTGCAGGCTTAATTTTCAAACCATAGAGCATTATCAGCCATACATTCCAACTAAAATGAAATCGTTCATAGGCATTCCATTTAAAAAGTGATGTTTTGCATGTAAACCATCTAGATTGCAAATACAATAATGGAACGATTTGTGTTATTTCACAGGGAACTTTAATGGAGATGGTTCAGATGACAATCTGAAGCCGGATGGGTCAGCAGCGGCTCATCAAGCGAGCTGGGAAACAGCTGGAGAGTGTTCAACATTCTGATGATGAGTGAGAATCCGTTCTTCTCAATTATTTCCATGCACTTCTGCTAATTACAACAGTGCCATTGCAAAAGCCTCTAGATAATACACATGGAAGACATTGGTATTGACAGCCATTCGAGCTCGAGATAGATAAGAAGTGGCAACATGAGCCCCATGCTGACATTAGATCTGACTGTTGTGCCACTGATGTTGTATTTGTGTCAGCTGTTTGGCTACATTGAGTTATCTTCATGATGATGATGATTAATGACGACTGTGATTATGTTACCAGTGATGTTTTCTCTGTCAAACTCGGTGTGGTAACCTGCGCGTCTGTTTGTTGACAGTTGCCAAGATGATACCGGGGAAATACCTCCATGTATGAGAATGACAAGAACCTGTATGAATCGATACGTTCTGTGGAATAATCACTGACCCTGAGGGTGGGTATTGCTCTCCATTAAGTTCAGCTGTTAACTCGTAACTGTGCATGATAATGGACTTCATTATATTGCAGACATTGTGGCATTTCCACTCCATGGAGCTATACCCACAACAAGTTAACCTGTGTGATGGGCATTCAATTCTAGTTGGCATAATGTTTTTATTATTATTATCACTTAAAAAATATAGAGGCTAAGACATTTTTATTACACGTATTCTTTTTCAAAACTCTTTCGCTATCCATGATGACATTGTTTCTACAGATAATTAGCGTTCAAAGTTGTGTTGCTCTTAATGGGAGCACAGTGCACAAACCATTTCACCGTTGCTGCATCAAGAGGAGTGATGTGCCGATGCGCTAACACTGACACCGTGTTTCTCGCTTCAATCAGGAGCTTTCAAAGAGTGCCACGCGGTGCTGCCTCCACAAGTCTTCTTCGACAACTGCGTGTTCGACTGTGTGCCACGGACGGGGACCACGGCTCGTTGTGCCAGCCCTGCAGGCCTACGCCGACCAGTGCGCCCAAGCTGGGTCATAGTCACGTGGAGGAACAACACCTTCTGCCGTGAGTGCAGCACCTGCTGTGATGTCACCGCCACACTGATGCCCAGCCATTAAATTTGATTGTGATTTGATGGACATGTGATCGTAAATCTGCTAATCTATAGATGCCTGGATACACCACGTAATTTTGATATAATAAGTGAAATTCAAACCTAACTAGGGTTCTCCATTGCATGACAGATGCATTGTTAGTAGTCGGGTGTATTATCCATGAATACTCACCATCTGCTTTACATTGGATGCTACAGATTCCCTGACATTTTAAACAAAGTGGCCTTTTGTGTGATGGTGTTGTTGAAATTTGCTAAATGTCTAAAATGATCTGCCAATTTCTCGATCTGGATTACAAATAACAACATTGCTCTTACTGGCAGACTAATTCCGATGACAAGCTGGTGCTCAGTCACCTCGTGCTGCCCAGAGTCAGCTGTCAACATCCAGCTACATTTGAATATTTACGCGATCTAACCCAAAAAAAAACCTGTTATGGATTATATTGGTCACGAAAGCCTATATGTAAAACGGCATTTTGAATGTTTGAGGTAATATGTGGCTCAATGTGTTTAAAGTTTTGAAGTATTTAACCACCATTTGAATTCAAAGATTATTAAAGATTATTGTTGTGTGTGGCACCCACAGCATTCCCGTGTGAACCTGGCAGCCACTATGAGAGCTGTGCCCCACCGTGCCCATCCACCTGCAGCAACGCAAATCCCCGGTGGCTGCAACCAGCTCTGTGGGAGGGCTGTGTCTGTGACGACGGCTTTGTCCTCTCTGGGGACAAGTGTGTCCCACAGAGCAGTGCGGTTGCCTGGATAACAATGGCCACTACCATCCGGTGAGCTAAACAAAATACAAAGAAAAACAAAAATTTCAGCGCATGTAGATTCCTCTCATATTCCTGTGTTCTGTACTGCCCAACAAGTTGAAGTGTCCTTAATGATAAAAAAGAATTCACAGTCATAAGAGTTCTGGTGATGTCACTGCACCATCACTCCTATGTTTTGTATACAGCATCACTGAAGTGACGGCCCAGTAATATTCCTGACGGAAAATATAAGTGAAATCTCACTTATTACTGCGATCTCAAATTCATTTGGACAGTCTGGATGTTTGCATTTTTTATTTTGTCATCTTTACTCTTTGGTTCTTTTGGTAAAGTCACGTAGGTATAAATAAAATAAATAAAATCACGACGTTTCGGGCGCAACACAAGCGTCGTCATCAGGTGGGACAACCACAGCAAGAAACAATTGCTGAAGTGGGCAAAAGGGCTGCTGAACAAGAGGCTATATAGGAAGAGAGGGGGAGGAGCCAGGAGGAGAGAAGGAGGGGGGGTGTGGGGTAGGGGGAGTGGGCTCAAGAGACAAGGACGGCAAACAAATGCGGGGGGAGGGGAAGTGGCGGGGCTGGAGTGGGAGGTAAGAAACTGGAGATGCGGATATGAAGGCAACCATAAGCAGTTAATGGTTTTACCTGGTTAATAACATCCTTCCAATGATTGCTCAATTTGTATCCATCTTCCGGTTGAAGTTATGTCTATGTTTATATATCTGGATGGCTTCATGAACAAACCTTTGATAGTAGCCCGAAGGTTTGCAGAGCACCTTGGTCTCGGAAAAAACAATATCATGAGAGCCCACAGCGTTATAGCAATGGTCAGCCACGGCGGAGGTATTAGTTCTGCCGTGTTTCAGATCTGCTTGTGCTCGCGAACACGGTCCGAGACATGTCGTTTCGTTTCCCCAATGTAACAATCACCACAGGTGCAACTTAGTTTGTAGACTCCAGGATATTGCATGTCAGGAATGACATCCTTCACAGATGGGATTAGATCACGGATTTTGTGTACTGTACTGAATCGGACCTGGATCTTGTGTTTGTTTAAGATTTTGGAAATTTTTTGGTAACGCCTGCTATGTATGGTAACGTGATGGTTTTGATCGGTCTCAGGGGGTTGTTTCTCCATGGTTGGAGAAACAGCTTTGCGGATAATGCGGTCCGAATATCCATTCATCTTAAGGGCCTGGTGTACGTGTTCCAGTTCACTGGCTAGGTGGTGTTGGTCAGAAATGCAGTGGGCCCTATGGTGTAGTGTTTTGATGAGGGAATTCTTCTGTGCCGGATGGTGGTGGGAATCAGGTTTCAGATAGGAATCTGTGTGGGTGGCTTTCCTGTAGACAGTGTCCCAAGAGCCATCAGGTCTCTTCTCAAACAAACATCCAGGAATGGTAGCTTACCATCCTTCTCCACTTCCATGGTGAATTTGATGGATGGGTGTATGGAATTAATGTGGTTGAGAAATTGGTTCAATGCTGGCAGGCCATGTGGCCAAATGACGAAAGTGTCATCCACATATCTCTTCCACAAGGAAGGACGTAGGGTGGATGTCTGGATGGCATCTGTTTCAAATTTCTCCATGAAAACATTCGCTATCACTGGTGATAAGGGGAACCCATGGGGTACCTTCATTTTGTTTGTAGAAAGTACCATTCCAGGTGAAGTAAGTGTTGGTAAGGCAGTGCCTAACCAGAGTAGGAACATCAGGGTTCAGTCCATGTTGGACTAAATCTTCAATTATTGCTAAGGTGTCAGGCACAGGAACCTTGGTGAACAGAGAAACACATCAAAGCTGACGAGAAATCATCTGGGGACAGTGAAATGCCCTTGATTAGAGAGACCAAGTGAGCTGAGTTATGTACTGCTGAGGTAGTCTTGCCAGTGAATGGAAGCAAGGTATCAGACAGAAAACGGGCCAGTTGTAGGTAGGTGAGTTGATAGTGGAAACGATGGGCCGAAGTGGAGTGCCTTCTTTATGGATCTTAGGAAGACCATAGAATCTGGGTGGTCTAGCAGCAGAAGGTTTTAGGGAGAGCGTTTGACTGGTTCGATTAGAGAAGTCGAACTGGTAATGATATTGTTGTTTTTGTAGTCAGGCTGTTAGTAGGATCTTTGTTGATTTTGGTGTAGCTGCCATCATTAAGAAGGTCCTGGATTTTGTTGTTGTATGTGGTTTTATCCATGATGACAGTAGCATTGCCCTTGTCGGCCGAGAGGATGACTATGTCATCCTCTTTTTCAATTTTGCGAGTTCAGAGCGCTCGTCTTTGCTGATGTTACTAATGGGTTTCTTAGCATTTTTAAGGATGGTGGCAATTTCAGCTCTAGCAACGTCTGTCGGGATGTGTCCCAAGCCTTTGAGGGCTACATCGACCTGGGAGATTATATCATCCACTGGGATATGTTTAGGGGTGACTGCGAAATTCAACCCTTTAGCTAGTACCGATTTTAGGCTGTCAGAAATTGGGATGTTACTCTGATTGATGACAATCTTGTTAACATCTAACTTTTTAACTGTGGATCTGGCTTCTTTTTTGACAGGAGGTTGAATTTAGCGATCAAGTTAACTTTACATTTGGTTGACATTGAATTAGCAGAGGAGACTGTCATGTTATCTACATGGTCCAATCAGAAGTGGACATTTTTCTGTTAATATTAAGTGTGATTGTAAGAGTTTGTCTAAATTATCAAGTTCAAATCGGAGCAATCTTATTCTCTCTGAGATTAGTGATAGGCTGGCTTTAAACAAGATCCGTTTAGCGTTAGGAGAAGTGACAGCAGCAGATGTGAGTGTAAATGCGATAGGTATTACCTTGTTATCGGCATCTCTTGAGGAAGGTTAGCAACTCGATTAGTGGACTTCTTGTCCCGTTGTCTGTTAAAAGCTCTAACAGATGTGTGGAACCCTCCCGTTAGAGGCGGTTCAATCTAGATTTGAAGTTTTCGTGACTGCAGGGATCCATACTCTTTGGATCTTTCGGTCAAGTCACTAGGTATAAATAAAATTAAATCACGACGTTTCGGGCGCAACACAAGCGTCCGTCATCAGTGGGACAACCACAGCAAGAAACAATTTCTGAAGTGGGAAAAGGGCTGTCCCACCTGATGACGGACGCTTGTGTTGCACCCGAAACGTCGTGATGTATTTATTTTATTTTATATCTACGAGACTTCACCGAAAGATCCAAAGAGTATGGATCCCTGCAGTCACGAAAACTTCAAATCTAGTTTCTCATCTTTATTTCATCTTATTTCACGTCTTTTATTACAGCTTTTGTTTGTAAATTTTAATACACCATAACAAACTTTATTGTTTGACAATTTCTTCTCGTTCCCAAGTATTGATGAGTACAGGTATCTTTTTGTTGCAAATTCCTGAAATCTTAAGCAACCCATTTAACCTAATGTAAACAGGCAATGGTTCAGGCAATATGGATCTAATCAATTAAAAAATAGATATGTTTAAAATATATATTTATATAATGAAGGCCTTTCTCCATGCTGTGTGTATCATCGTGTCAAGCATGGAGATTGTTTAACCACTCTTCATCGCCTGCTCCGCGAGAACTGGTGAAAATGGCTGAGGACTGGTTCAGAGATTACTTTATGACAGTGTGGTCTGCGTTAGAGAGTGCAATGGAGGTAACGCGTGCG
>NW_024706261.1:0-11673 GCF_018977255.1 Callorhinchus milii | reverse complement strand
GTCTCCTCTTACCCTTCTCTACCCCAAGGAGAATAATCCCGGCTTCTCTATCCTCTCCTGATACCTGAAGTCCCTCATTCCTGGTACCATTCTGGTAAATCTGCTTTGTACCCTCTCCAATGTCTTGACATCTTTCCTAAAGTGTGGGGCCCAGAACTGAACACAGTCTCGAGCTGAGGCCTAACCAGTGTTTTATAAAGTTTTATTATAACTTCCTGACTTGTGTATTCTATGCCCCTATTTATAAAGCCTGGTATCCCCTATGCTTTTTTAACAGCTTTATCTACCTGTCCTGCAACCTTCAAAGATTTGAAGGCAGATCCTCCGTTATTTCCACCCTTACTTCCCTAGGATGCATCCTGTCATCTCAGACATGTTTTACATTATTTTAATATAAGTTATATGTTTTATAATTACGCACCTCCTTCCCCCTCTGCACCGAATTCCCACTCTCGCCAAATTCCTTAATAGAATTCTCACTCTGTTCCACCTCAATCAGTTCCCTCCTCACGCTGCTGCACTCTTTGCTCTAGTAAGGATCTCACAAGTCTTCCCCTTTATATAGGACCAAAACAAAAGCACCCAGTTTTGACTGGTCTGCATATTTTTTAATCCCCAACACCAGGCCTATGATTAACTGCTTATTGATTTGTTTGCCTGCTTACAGATAAGGTTGGGTCTACCTCAACATAGATTACCCACTCTTCTGCTGAATGAAAGAGTTCTCTCTTGCTCTCTGGTATCTTTCTTGCTGAAGGATGCCCACTCTCACCAAATTCCTTAACAGAATTCTCACTCTGTTCCACCTCACTCAGTTCCCACCTCATGCTGCTGAGCTCTCTGCTCAATTGGTGATGGGGGTGTGTGTCAGACACCCGGGTGATCACAGTGGTGGGTGGGTGTGTGTGTCATACTCTCGGTGACCAAAGATAAAAGTGCCCAAACCAGTGTGTAAATGTCCAGCTCTGGTGTTGCCATTGTTCCAGGTTCCCCAATCAGCTTCACTGTGTGGACTGTGTCGCTGGCTATTTGCTTTGGGACATTTGTCATTCAGAACTCTGCAGCTCGTGTACCGTCCCGCACCAGGCTTCGGGACCACATCACTCCCACCCTCGCTCGCCTCCACTGGCTCCCCATCCCCCAGAGGATTGATTTCAAGATCCTCATCCTCACCTACAAGGCTATTCATGGCCTCGCTCCCTCCTACCTCTCCAACCTACTATCCCCCTACTTACCTGCCCGTACCCTCCGTTCCTCTGGCTCCGGTCTACTCCACGTCCCCCGCCCCAACCGCCCTACCATCGGTGGTCGGGCCTTCAGCCTCTCAGCCCCGAGGCTCTGGAACTCCATCCCCCAGTGCCTTCGCCGCCTCCTCCCTCTCCTCCTTCAAGGCCGGTCTCAAGACCTTTCTCTTTGACCGAGCCTTCAGCTCCCCTCTCGACTCTCTTCCCCCTCCTCGCTCCCTCCCTTCCCTCCCCTCCCCCTGACCATTTCCCCCCCCTCGCTCCCTCCCCTCACCCTGACCATTTCCCCCCTGCTCGGGTCATGACCCAACTGTGCAGCGCCTTGGGACGTCCTCCTGACGTGAAAGGCGCTTTATAAATGGAATGTTGTTGTTGTTGTTGTTGCTCTCCAGACTGGAGTCCTCCCCAGGTACCTGGCTCCCAGCCTCATTCACTCTTCTCTTTCCCAGATGAAGAGAGACGTCATTACTGAAACCAAGTACATCGAACTGGTACTTGTCGCAGATGCAAAGGTGAGCGACAGTGAGTGAAACAGAGCCACACAGGGACAAGGAGCAACGCAGAGAGACACAGAGCAACACAGAGAGACACAGTGACACAAAGCAACACAGAGAGACACGTGACACATTGAGGGTGTGTGTGACACAGTGACACAGTGAGGGTGTGTGTGACACAGTGAGGGTGTGGTTTGTGTGACACAGTGACACAGTGAGGGTGTGTGTGACACAGTGAGGTTTGTGTGACACAGTGACACAGTGAGGGTGTGTGTGACACCAGTGAGGGAGGACACGGTGACACAGTGAGGAGAGGTGTGTGACACAGTGAGACAGAGAGGTGTGTGACACAGTGAGGGTGTGTGTGACACAGTGAGGTGTGTGTGACACAGTGAGGGTGTGTGTGACACAGTGACACAGTGAGGGTGTGTGTGACACAGTGACACAGTGAGGGTGTGTGTGACACAGTGACACAGTGAGGGTGTGTGTGACACAGTGACACAGTGAGGGTGTGTGTGACACAGTGAGGGTATGTGTGACACAGTGAGGGTGTGTGTGACACAGTGACACAGTGAGGGTGTGTGTGACACAGTGAGGGTGTGTGTGACACAGTGAGGTGTGTGTGACACGGTGACACAGTGAGGGTGTGTGTGACACAGTGAGGGTGTGTGTGACACAGTGACACAGTGAGGGTGTGTGTGACACAGTGACACAGTGAGGGTGTGTGTGACACAGTGACACAGTGAGGGTGTGTGTGACACAGTGAGGGTATGTGTGACACAGTGAGGGTGTGTGTGACACAGTGACACAGTGAGGGTGTGTGTGACACAGTGAGGGTGTGTGTGACAGTAACATAGTGAAGGTTAGTGTGTGATTGCCCTCCTGTGTGTGACTGGAAGGGCTGAGCGTGAGGCAGACACAGCTGATTAGTAACACTGCCTGTGTCTGCCCTCAGTACATGTCCCATCAGAGGAGCAGAGCGGATGCCATCGCACGGCTGTTACGCACAGCAAACACAGTGGACGTGGTGAGTCAGACCAGCCAAAGGCCATCAGTACGTGGGTCAGATCCCAGGGCCACCGTCAGCCACTACACCCCAAAGCTCTGTCACCCCGTCCCTCCTTCGGCCTCGCCCCTTCCTTCCCCATCTTCAGGTCGCGCCTGAAGACCTTCCTATTCGACTGTGCCTACAGTCACCTCCCGCTCCCTGGCTCAGCGTTGTGCTCCACCACTGTCAAGCGCCCTGGACACTGCCCTGTGTGAGGCCGCGATGTTGATGCAAGTTGTTTTTGTTTTTAATAATCATAGAATCATAGAGTTATACAGCACAGACGGAGGCCATTCAGCCCATCGTGTCTGTGCCGGCTCTTTGAAAAGAGCTTCCAATTCAATCCCACTCCCCGCTCTCTCCCCATAGCCCTGCTTCAAGACGTCTCAAATTGCTTCACAGAATATAGTGTAAAATGAATTGACTGTATATTTTGTGGATGAAACATGGCAGACAATTGCACACAGCAGTGTCACGCAAACAGCCACAAAATGAATGACCATTTTCTTCCTCTGGGGGATCGTTGGCCAGGAACCAGGAGAGAGAAACTCCCTTCTCTTTCCGAATAGTGCCGTGGGGTCTTTAACTTCCACCTGAGCAGGCAGACAGGACCTCAGTTAAACTTCTCATCCAAAAGACGGTACCTCCGAGAACGCAACGCATCCCAGACTGTGATTCCAAGTCCCGAAATGGGGCTTAAACCCACAATCTTTTGACGCGGAGGCGAGAGCACTAACACTGAACCAGGCCTGTGCGTGTGTGTGTGCGTATATAAAGTATTACAAAGTGCTGAGTGGGTGGGGGGGGGGGGTTGTGTCTGTGTACAGTATTAACAGAATGCTGTGTGTGTACAGCATTACAGAGTGTTGTGTGTATACAGCATTACAGAGTGCTGTGTGTGGACAGTATTATAGGGCACTGTGTGTGTGTGTACAGTATTACAGGGTGCTATGTGTATGTACGGTGTTACAGGGCGCTGTGTGTGTACAGTATTACAGGGCGCTGTGTGTACAGTATTACAGGGCGCTGTGTGTGTGTACAGTATTACAGGGCGCTGTGTGTGTGTACAGTATTACAGGGCGCTGTGTGTGTACAGTATTACAGGGCGCTGTGTGTGTACAGTATTACAGGGCACTATGTGTATGTACAGTATTACAGGGCGCTGTGTGTGTGTGTGTGTGTGTACAGTATTACAGGGCGCTGTGTGTGTGTGTGTACAGTATTACAGGGCGCTGTGTGTGTACAGTATTACAGGGCGCTGTGTGTGTACAGTATTACAGGACACTATGTGTATGTACAGTATTACAGGGCGCTGTGTGTGTACAGTATTACAGGGCGCTGTGTGTGTACAGTATTACAGGGCGCTGTGTGTGTGTGTACAGTATTACAGGGCACTATGTGTATGTACAGTATTACAGGGCGCTGGGGGTTAGGGTGGTTCTCATGGCTGTGGAGCTGTGGAGCACGAACCCGATCGTTGTGGACAGAGACGCTGCGGGAACACTTCATCGCTTCCTCCAGTGGCGACAAACCAGACTCCTGCCTCGTCTCCAACACGATCACGCTCAGCTCCTGGGGTCAGTCAGTCACTGCACTAACACAGTCACTACACTGTATAACTCTCTCTCTCTCTCTCTCTCACACCCACTCTCTCTCATTCGTTTCATGTCTATCACTGTCTCCCCCGTCTTTCTCCATCTCTTTCTCTCCCTCTCCTCCCTGTTTCCGTCTCTCTTCCGCCATTCTATCTCTCTCTCTGCTCTCTCTTCCTCTCCCTCTCTCTCACACTCTCTGTCCCCCATCTCTCTCTCCCCCCCTTCTCGCTCACTCCCCCTCCCTCCCACTCTCTCCCGCTCCCGCTCTCTCCCCCTCCCACTCTCTCGCTCTTTCCCTCTCCCTCACTCCCTCTCCCTCACTCCCCTTCCTTCACTCCCTCTCCCTCACTCCCCCTCCCTCAATCACTCACTCCCTCCCCCTCCTCCTCCCTCTCTTTCTCTCCACCTCTCTTTCCCCCTCTCACTCTCTCCACCTTTCCACCCTGTCTCTCTCCCCCTCCCTCTCTCCGCCTCTCACTCTCTCCCCCTTTCACTTTCTCCCCTCTCATTCTCCACCCCATCTCTCTTGCACCCCACCTTTCTTGCCCCGCCCTCTCCCTCCCTCCCTCTCTCACCCCTCTGTCCCTCGCTCACCTCCCCCCTTTCACTATCTCCCCCTCTCCCTCTCTCCACTCCCATGCCCATCCCCTCACCTGCTCCCTCACTCCCCCTCTACGCCTCACTCTCTCCCTCTCAATTGTTCCCCCTTTCACTCCCTCCCCCCCATCCCCACTCTCTCCCCCTCACTCTCTCCCCCTCTACCCCTTTTTGCCTTACTCTCTCCTCTCTCTTCCCCACCCACTCTCTCGCTCTGTCCTCCTCCCTCTCTCTCCTCCCACTTTCCCATTCTCTCCCCCTCTCACAGTCTCCCCCTCTCTGCTTCACCCTCTCCTTCTCTCACTCTGTCCCCCTCTCACTCTCTCCCCGTCTCATTCTCTCCCTCTCCCGCTCTCTCAAACCCACTCTCTCGTTCTCTTTGTCTCCCTTCTCCCTCTCTCTCCCCCCTCTCTCTTCCACTCTCTCCCCTTCTCTCTCCCCCTCCCCATCCCTCTCAGCCTCTCTCTTTTTCCCCTCTCTCACGCTCTCTCCCCCTCTCCTCCTCCAAATCTCTCGCTACCTCTCTCCCTTTTTCTCTCTCTCCCCTTCTCTCTCCCCCGCTCACTCTCTCCCCCTACCTCTCTCGCTCTGTACCCCTCTCTCTCACTCCCTCCCCCTCGCTCTCTCACTCGTTTCCCCCTTCCCGTTCCATCCTCCCCGTCCCCCTTCTCTCTCACTCTCTCCCCCTCTTCCCCCCCTCACTCTGTCCCTCTCTCCCCCCTCTCCCCGTCCCCCCCCCTTTCTCTCTCCCTCCCTCTCTCACTCCCCCTCTTTCCCGCCTCTCTCTCCCCCTCATCTCTCCCCCCTCCCCTCTCTCCCTCTCTCACTCGCTCTCTTCCCCGTTTTTCCCTCTCTCTCCCCCTTTCGCGCCCTTCTCTCTCTCATCCTTTCTTTCCCTCCCTCTCACTCTCTCTCACACAGAGGAGGAACGTTCCATGGAGGTACAGCAGGTACAGCCCCAGTCCATGGGATTTGTTCTGTGAGGCTGTCAGGAGGTGTCTCTCTGGTGAGCTCTGGCTTTGGTACCAATCAGTCTACGGTTTTACTGTGTACCGTCCCCCCCGGTCTCTCTGCTCCCCCTTCTGGGTGTCCATTCCCAGACCTCGGTGTGAGTGAGTGAGGCTCAGTGTGTGAGAGAGAGAGAGAGAGAGAGAGTGAAGTTCCATGAGAGAGAGAGGGATTCAATGAGAGAGATAGAGAAGAGAGAGATCGAGAAAGAGTGAGGCTCAGTGTGTGTGGGGGAGTGAGGCTCTGCCAGAGAGAGATGCTCAGTGTGAGAGAGAGGCTGAGTGTGAGTGAGAGAGAAAGAAAAGGAGGCTCAGTGTGAGACAGAGAGCGCGAAAGAGAATGAGGCTTAGTTTGAGAGAAAATGAGAGAGTGAGGCTCAGTGTGAGAGAGTGAGAGATTGAGAAAAAGACTGAGTGAGGCTTAGTGTGAGAGAGTAAGAGAGAGAGAGTGAGGCTGAATGTGAGAGAGTGAGAGTAAGAGAGAAAGGGTCAGCGTGAGAGAGTGAGAGTAAGAGAGAGAGAGTGAGGCTGAATGTGAGAGAGTGAGTAAGAGAGAGAGTAAGGGTCAGCGTGAGACGTCCTCCTGACGTGAAAGGCGCTCTATAAATGGAATCTTGTTGTTGTTGTTGTTGTTGTTGAGAGAGTGAGAGTAAGAGAGAGAGAGTGAGGCTGAATGTGAGAGAGTGAGTAAGAGAAAGAGTAAGGGTCAGCGTGAGAGAGTGAGAGTAAGAGAGAGAGAGAGTGAGGCTCAGTGTGAAAGAGAGAGAGAATGAGGCTCAGTGTGAGAGACAGAGTGAGTGCATGAGGCTCAATGAGAGAGAGAGATAATGAGATAATAATAATATGTAGATAATTATTTGGGGAGGACAGGTTTGAGGGCCGTGGGGAGAGAGCGGGGAGTGGGATTGAATTGGAAGCTCAATTTAAAGAGACGCCACAGACACGATGGGCCGAATGGCCTCCCTCTGTGCTGTATAATTCTGTGATTCTAATGAGTTATTGAGTTAGGTGGTTAGTGAATTAGGAGGTTAGTGAGTTAGGTAGTTAGTGAGTTAGGTAGTTAGTGAGTTAGGTAGTTAGTGAGTTAGGAGGTTAGTAAGTTAGGTGGTTAGTGAGTTAGGTGGTTAGTGAGTTAGGTAGTTAGTGAGTTTGGTAGTTAGTAAGTTAGGTGGTTAGTGCGTTAGGTAGTTAGTGAGTTAGGTAGTTAGTGAGTTAGGTGGTTAGTGAGTTAGGTGGTTAGTGAGTTAGGTAGTTAGTGAGTTAGCTAGTTAGTGAGTTAGCTAGTTTGTTAGCTCGGTACGGTATGTAACACTGTTGACTTGCCCACTGTAGGACACCCAATCGTCTATCTTGCCAGTGGCTGGAGTTTTAGCCCATGAGATAGGTCATAACCTGGGGCTGTCACACGACAGCGAGTCCCCGAGCTGCCAGTGCTCAAACAAGAGGACAGAAGGCTGTATCATGGGCGCCTCACACGGGTAAGCTTACACTCCATATGTCAGCCACACGCCACGTCACGCCTGGGCCAGACTATCACACACACTTACAGCTCACACACCGTGTCAGGCTACAGCACAGAGACAGTGACAGAAACAGAGATAGTGACATGTGGAGTCCTGTAGCTCAGTGGTTAGAGCCCTCGCCTGGCAAGCGAGAGACCTGGGTTTGATTCCCAGCAGGTCAGGGCGAAACCTTGGGCAGGTTTCCTTACTCCAAATGCCTAATAATAATTGAAGCGCTCTGAGATGCCGTCCGGCATGGAGGGCACTATATAAATCCAAGTTGTTGTTGTTATAATCCCTCAAGGTAAAAACAAATGTGGTCAGTCAATCCACGACTGTTTGTGGGACACTGCTGTGCGTAATTGGCTACCGTGTTTCGCCCACAAATATACAGTCAATTCACTTTACAGTATATTATGTTCTGTGAATCGCTTTGATAAAGCGCTATATTAATTGCAAGGATTATTATTTATTTTATTAGATAACGACAGAGACAGTGACAGATACAACAACAAGATTACATTTGTATAGCATTACAGAGACAGTGACAGAGGCAGAGATAATGACAGAGGCAATGACAGAGATAGTGACAGAGACAGTGACAGAGACAATGACAGAGGCAGAGACAATGATAGTGACAGTGAAAGAGACAGTGACAGAGGTAGACCTAATGATGGTGACAGTGTCAGTGACAGTGATAGAGGTAGAGATAATGACAGACACAGTGACAGAGACAGTGACAGTGTCAGTGACAGTGACAGAGGTAGAGATAATGACAGAGACAGTGACAGAGACAGTGACAGAGGCCTGGTTTAAGCGCTTCGCGATGCCCCCTGGATTGAAATGCACTATATGAATGCAAATTGTTGCAGATGGCTGAGGAGTAGTAAAGCTGTCTATGTGAGCGGGATGGGTGGGATAACCTGTCCGGGTTTATGGAATGCCGCCCACAGTTGTGAAACAGTTGGATGATTGTGCTCCGCAGTGTCACCTGTTATTTATTACATCCAGTCTTGACTGCACCAACTCCCTCCTCATCGGCCTTCCTAACTCCTCCCTCCACAAGCTGCAGATCATCCAGAACTCTGCAGCTCGTGTCTTCTCCCGCACCAGGCTCCGGGACCCCACCCTCACCCTCGCCCGACTCCACTGGCTCCCCATCCCCATAGAATTCAAAATTTTTGTATTTGCCTTCCAAGCCCCTCCACGGCCTTGCTCCTTCCTACCTCTGGACCTGCTAACCCCATATCACCCCAGGCACAGGGCGAAACCTTGGGCAAGTTTCCTTACTCCACACAGAGCCTAATAATAATCCCTCCAAAAAACCAAAAACAATAATCAAATTGGTCATTTTCAATCTACGACTGTTTGTGGGACATTGCTGTGCGCAATTGGCTGCCGCGTTCGCCCACAAATATACAGTCAATTCACTTTACAGTGTGTTCTGTGAAGCGCTTTGGGACGTCCTCCTGACGTGAAAAGCGCTATATCAAATGCAAGGATTATTATTATTATTATATTATTATTATCAACTGGTCCACTCCCTCCACTCAGCAGGCTCCAGCCCCCATCCAACAGTCCCTTTGCCTCACTCATACCCGTCTCCTTCCAGGCACACCTCAAGACCCTCCTCTTTGACCGTGCCTTTGCTGAGGGTGTGTATGATAGCTCAACATGTGGAGTGCTGCAGCATAGTGGTTAGCAAGCGAGAGGACCTGGGTTCAATTCCCGGGCAGGGCAAAACCTTAAGCAAGCTTCCTAACTCCACACGCCTCTGTTTACCCAGCAGTAAGTAGGTAGGAACCTGCTTGTTAGTCAATTTTCCAGGAGTAATAATCCCTTCAAAAAATATAGTTTTTTTTTAATAAAAATTTGGTCACTCAATCCACAGCTGTTTGTGGAACACTGATCTGCACAATTGGCTACCATGGTTCACCCACAAAATACAGTCACTACACTATATTGTGTGAAGTCCTTTGACACGTCACGCAGGTGTGATAAGGAACTATATCAAATGCCAGTATTATTATTATAATGTGCTCTGGAGTCTATGTTGTCAGCAGCTTGCGAGGGAGCGACAGGTCAGTAAGTAAGGAGCAGATCTCCTTTCACCTTGTTCCTCTTATGTTCATAGCATTCGGCCACCACAAGCCTTCAGCACATGCAGCCTGGCAGAGTTCAGAAACCTCCTTCTTCGTGGTGGGGCTCAATGTCTCTTCAACCTCCCAAACCCTGACAATATGGTGGGCGGTCGTGTGTGTGGGAACCTGTTTGTGGAGAGTGGAGAGGAGTGCGACTGTGGGCAGCCTGGGGTAAGAGTGTGGAGAGGTAGTTAGGGAGTGTGGAGAGGTGTGGGGTTATGGTTGGGGCAGTGGTTGGGGCTGGGTCTGGTGCCCTGGGAATGGGGCTGGGGTTTGGGGGCTAGGGCCCTGGGGTCAGGGCCCTGGGGTCGGGGCCCTGGGGTTGGGGTCGGGGCCCTGGGGTTGGGGCTGGGACCCTGGGTCTGGGGCTGTGGATGCAGCTGGGGGTTGTGGCTGGGGCTGGGGTTGGGGCTGGAAATGGAGTTGGGGGCTGTAGTTGTGGGCTTGGGCTGTGGCTGCAGTTTGGGGGTCGGAGCTGTGGCTGGGGTTGGGTTTGGGGTTAGGTTTGGGGCTAGGGTTGGGGCTGCTGGATGGGGTTGGGGCTGTGGTTTGGGGGCTGAGGCTGTGGCTGGGGGCTGTGTTTGGGGGCTTGCGCTGTGGCTGCGGTTTGGGGGTTGGTGCTGGGGTTGGGGTTGTGATTGTGGCTGTGGTTTGGGCTGGTGGATGGGGTTGGGGGCTGTGACTGTGGTTTGGGGTTTGGGGCTGTGACTGGGCTGTGAGGACTGTCATGTGGGAACATTACAATCCTTGTTTGCTTTGCCCTCAGAGTTGTAAAGATCCCTGTTGTGATGCCTCCACCTGTCAGCTGAAACCCAAAGCCAAATGTGCCTCTGTGGGTGCTTGCTGTGAGAGTTGCCAGGTTAGTGTGACAGAGCACCATCTGACAAGTTTTCCTGCTACGTGTCCAGCCAGGACCACCCACCTACACATGGAGATTTCTAGAATGTACACTCTCTCTGGAGGGACACAGAGTTGGTAAGAGCCGAGGGGTAACTGTGCGTTGGGGTAACTGCTGGAGTCTTAAACAGCTAAAAGTGCAGAGCTTGCCATTGAGAGCACTGTCTGACAAGCTTTCCCACTATTTGTCCAGCGAGGAACACCCTACCGGTGAGAGCTTTACGTTGCAGGGTTAACAGGAGCTGAGTGGGAGGATTCCCTGCCCCCAGTGACTGGTCTGCCCTTCCAGGTCCTGCTAATGAGCCAGTCTGGGCTGTGCTGTCATCAGCAGTGTCCTGGGACACTGCGGACCGGCCCGGCTCAGGAATCAGACTAGAGATTGTCATAGAGGGTGGATTCTTCTGATATTCCGTTGCCAGGAATCTCATCTTAGAGGCAGTTCAGCTCCAATGAGACCCTCCCAAACCACACCCCCACACCCCCAAGGAGGACAGTCACAAGTTGGTCATTTGACACCTGACAAGCGCGGGTGGATGGCAGGAACCAGGAACTCCCTGTGAGCTTCTCGGTGGGCAATACAATGTGAGAACTTTTCCCCAATCTTCCTGCCCACAGCTCAGCCACTCATCCCTTCCAATTGAGTGATAGTCGCACCAGTTCTACACTACCACCCCTCACACACTATGTCACTGCCCCCTGAATTACAGCACTGTCTGTGTGTGTTCGTGTACACACACTGACACAGACACAAATGTACACCCAAAGACACACACATATTATTATGCGTATGTGTGTCTGTGTTGGTGTTTATGTGTTGGTGTGTGTGCACGCGTGTCTGTGTGTATGTGTGCCTGTATGTGTGACTCTGTGCGTCTCTGTTAGGTGTTACCGCGAGGCCGGCTGTGCAGACAGGCAGTAGGGGAGTGTGACCTGCCGGAGGTGTGTTCTGGGGATCGGCCAGACTGTGTCAACAACCTCTTCAAGAAGAACGGCTACAGGTGTGGCGGAGGCCGGGGCCACTGTTACAATGGCCAGTGTCAGCTCGCAGACTTGCAGTGTCAGAGAATCTGGGGGCCAGGTAAGCAGGTCAGACGCCCCCCCCAACACAACTGCCCCCACCCCATTCCCCACACCCACCCCAATCCCTC
>NW_024706260.1:0-11688 GCF_018977255.1 Callorhinchus milii | reverse complement strand
TGCACCACAGCTGCTGTCACCTGCACACAGCTCCTGTCACCCTGCACCACAGCTCCTGTCACCTGCACTACAGCTCCTGTCACCCTGCACCACAGCTCCCGTCACCCTGCACTACAGCTCCCGTCACCCTGCACCACAGCTGCTGTCACCCTGCACTACAGCTCCTGTCACCCTGCACCACAGCTCCTGTCACCCTGCACTACAGCCCTGTCACCCTGCACCACAGTCCCGTCACCCTGCACCACAGCTCCCTCACCCTGCACACACAGCTGCTGTCACCCTGCACTACAGCTCCTGTCACCCTGCACCACAGCTCCTGTCACCCTGCACCACAGCCCCTGTCACCCTGCACCACAGCCCCTGTTCACCCTGCCACCACAGCTCCTGTCACCCTGCACCTACAGCCCCTGGTCACCCTGCACCCACAGCCCCTGTCACCGCTGCACCACAGCTCCCGTCACCCTGCACCACAGCTCTGTCACCCTGCAGCCACAGCTCCTGTCACCCTGCACCACAGCTCCGTCACCCTGCACTACAGCTCCTGTCACCCTGCACCACAGCTCCCGTCACCCTGCACCACAGCTCCTGTCACCCTGCACCACAGCTCCTGTCACCCTGCACCACAGCTCCCGTCACCCTGCGCTACACTCCTGTCACCCTGCACCACAGCTCCTGTCACCCTGCACCACAGCTCCTGTCACCCTGCGCTACAGCTCCTGTCACCCTGCACCACAGCTCCGTCACCCTGCACACAGCTGCTGTCACCCTGCACTACAGCCCCTTCACCCTGCACACAGCTCCTGTCACCCTGCACTACAGCCCTGTCACCCTGCACCACAGCTCCCGTCACCTGCACCACAGCTCCCGTCACCCTGCACCACAGCTCCTGTCACCCTGCACTACAGCTCCTGTCACCCTGCACCACAGCTCCTGTCACCCTGCCACCACAGCCCCTGTCACCCTGCACCACAGCCCCTGTCACCTGCACCACAGCTCCTGTCACCCTGCACTACAGCCCCTGTCACCCTGCACCACAGCCCCTGTCACCCTGCACCACAGCTCCTGTCACCCTGCACCACAGCTGCTGTCACCCTGCGCCACAGCCTGTCACCCTGCACCACAGCTCCCGTCACCCTGCACTACAGCTCCTGTCACCCTGCACCACAGCTCCTGTCACCCTGCACCACAGCTCCGTCACCCTGCACCACAGCTCCTGTCACCTGCACCACAGCTGCTGTCACCCTGCCACACAGCTCCCGTCACCCTGCACCACAGCTCCCGTCACCCTGCACCACATCCTGTCACCTTGCACCACAGCTCCCGTCACCCTGCGCTACAGCTCCTGTCACCCTGCACCACAGCTCCTGTCACCCTGCACCACAGCTCCTGTCACCCTCGCTACAGCTCCTGTCACCTGCACCACAGCTCCCGTCACCCTGCACCACAGCTCCTGTCACCCTGCACCACAGCTCCTGTCACCCTGCGCTACAGCTCCTGTCACCCTGCGCTACAGCTCCTGTCACCCTGCACCACAGCTCCCGTCACCCTGCACTACAGCTCCCGTCACCCTGCACCACAGCTCCTGTCACCCTGCACAAACAGCTCCTGTCACCCTGCACTACAGCTCCTGTCACCCTGCACAACAGCTCCCTGTCACCCTGCACACAGCTCCCGTCACCCTGCACACAGCTCCTGTCACCCTGCCGCTACAGCTCCTGTCACCCTGCACAACAGCTCCTGTCACCCTGCACAACAGCTCCGTCACCCTGCGCACAGCTCCTGTCACCTGCACCACAGCTCCCGTCACCCTGCACCACAGCCCCTGTCACCCTGCACCACAGCTCCGTCACCTGCACAACAGCTCCGTCACCCTGCACCACAGCTCCTGTCACCCTGCACAACAGCTCCTGTCACCCTGCACTACAGCTCCTGTCACCCTGCACAACAGCTCCGTCACCCTGCACCACAGCTCCGTCACCCCTGCACCACAGCTCCTGTCACCCTGCGCTACAGCTCCTGTCACCTGCACAACAGCTCCTGTCACCCTGCACACAGCTCCGTCACCCTGCGCTACAGCTCCTGTCACCCTGCACCACAGCTCCCTGTCACCCTGTGCACCACAGCCCCTGTCACCCTGCACCACAGCTCCTGTCACCCTGCATACAGCCCCTGTCACCCTGCACCACAGCTCCTGTCACCCTGTCACCACAGCTCCTGTCACCCTGCACCACAGCTCCTGTCACCCTGCACCACAGCTCCCTGTCACCCTGCACTACAGCTCCTGTCACCCTGCACAACAGCTTCCTGTCACCCTGCACACAGCTTCCCGTCACCCTGCGCTACAGCTCCTGTCACCTGCACCACAGCTCCCGTCACCCTGCACACAGCCCCTGTCACCCTGCACCACAGCTCCTGTCACCCTGCAATACAGCCCCTGTCACCCTGCACCACAGCTCCTGTCACCCTGTACCACAGCTCCTGTCACCCTGCACCACAGCTCCTGTCACCCTGCACCACAGCTCCTGTCACCCTGCACCACAGCTCCTGTCACCCTGCACCACAGCCCTGTCACCCTGCACCACAGCTCCCCGTCACCCTGCACTACAGCTCCTGTCACCCTGCACCACAGCTCCTGTCACCCTGCACCACAGCCCTGTCACCCTGCACCACAGCCCCTGTCACCCTGCACCACAGCTCCTGTCACCCTGCACCACAGCTCCTGTCACCCTGCACTACAGCTCCTGTCACCCTGCACCACAGCCCCTGTCACCTGCACCACAGCTCCTGTCACCCTGCACCACAGCCCCTGTCACCCTGCACCACAGCTCCTGTCACCCTGCACCACAGCTCCTGTCACCTGCACCACAGCTCCTGTCACCCTGCACTACAGCTCCTGTCACCCTGCACCACAGCTCCTGTCACCCTGCACCACAGCTCCTGTCACCCTGCACCACAGCTCCTGTCACCCTGCACACAGCTCCTGTCACCCTGCACCACAGCTCCTGTCACCCTGCACCACAGCTCCTGTCACCCTGCACACAGCTCCTGTCACCCTGCACTACAGCTCCTGTCACCCTGCACCACAGCTCCTGTCACCCTGCACCACAGCTCCTGTCACCCTGCACTACAGCCCGTCACCCTGCACCACAGCTCCCTGTCACCCTGCACCACAGCTCCTGTCACCCTGCACCACAGCTCCTGTCACCCTGCACCACAGCTCCTGTCACCCTGCACCACAGCTCCGTCCCCCCCCCTCCGTCACCCTGCACCACAGCTCCTGTCACCCTGCACCACAGCTCCGTCACCCCCCTGCACCTCACACAGCTCCTGTCACCCTGCACCCTGCACCACAGCTCCTGTCACCCTGCACCACAGCTCCTGTCACCCTGCACCACAGCTCCTGTCACCCTGCACCACAGCTCCCTGTCACCCTGCACCACAGCTCCTGTCACCCTGCACCACAGCTCCTGTCACCCTGCACCACAGCTCCTGTCACCCTGCACTACAGCTCCTGTCACCCTGCACCACAGCTCCTGTCACCCTGCACCACAGCTCCTGTCACCCTGCACCACAGCCTCCTGTCACCCTGCACCACAGCTCCTGTCACCCTGCACCACAGCTCCTGTCACCCTGCACCACAGCTCCTGTCACCCTGCACCACAGCCCCTGTCACCCTGCACCACAGCTCCTGTCACCCTGCACCACAGCTCCTGTCACCCTGCACCACAGCTCCTGTCACCCTGCACCACAGCCCCTGTCACCCTGCACCACAGCTCCTGTCACCCTGCACCACAGCTCCTGTCACCCTGCACCACAGCTCCTGTCACCCTGCACCACAGCTCCTGTCACCCTGCACCACAGCTCTGTCCCCTGACCACGCTGTCACCTGCAACACAGCTCCTGTCACCCTGCACCACAGCTCCCGTCACCCTGCACCAGCTCTGTCACCCTGCACCACAGCTCCTGTCACCCTGCACCACAGCTCCTGTCACCCTGCACCACAGCTCCTTCAACCGTCACCCTGCACCACAGCTCCTGTCACCCTGCACCACAGCTCCCGTCACCCTGCACCACAGCTCCCGTCACCCCTGCACACAGCTCCCGTCACCCTGCACCACAGCTCCCGTCACCCTGCACCACAGCTCCTGTCACCCTGCACTACAGCTCCTGTCACCCTGCACACAGCCCCTGTCACCCTGCGCCACAGCTCCCGTCACCCTGCACCACAGCTCCGTCACCCTCCACCACAGCTCCCGTCACCCTGCACCACAGCCCCTGTCACCCTCACTACACCCCTGTACCCTGCGCCCAGCTCCCGTCACCCTGCACCACAGCTCCGTCACCCTGCACCACAGCTCCCGTCACCCTGCACCACAGCTCCCGTCACCCTGCACTACAGCTCCTGTCACCCTGCACCACAGCTCCTGTCACCCTGCACCACAGCCCCTGTCACCCTGCGCCACAGCTCCCGTCACCCTGCACCACAGCCCCGTCACCCTGCACCACAGCTCCCGTCACCCTGCACCACAGCCCCTGTCACCCTGCACTACAGCTCCTGTCACCCTGCGCCACAGCTCCTGTCACCCTGCACACAGCTCCCGTCACCCTGCACCACAGCTCCCGTCACCCTGCACACAGCTCCGTCACCCTGCACCACAGCTCCCGTCACCCTGCACCACAGCTCCTGTCACCCTGCACCACAGCTCCGTCACCCTGCACCACAGCTCCGTCACCCTGCACCACAGCCCCTGTCACCCTGCACCACAGCTCCCTGTCACCCTGCACCACAGCTCCTGTCACCCTGCACTACAGCTCCTGTCACCCTGCACCACAGCTCCTGTCACCCTGCACCACAGCTCTGTCACCCTGCACCACAGCTCCCGTCACCCTGCACTACAGCTCCTGTCACCCTGCACCACAGCTCCTGTCACCCTGCACCACAGCTCCTGTCACCCTGCACCACAGCTCCTGTCACCCTGCACCACAGCTCCTGTCACCTGCACCACAGCTCCTGTCACCCTGCACCACAGCTCCTGTCACCCTGCACCACAGCTCCTGTCACCCTGCACCACAGCTCCTGTCACCCTGCACCACAGCTCCTGTCACCCTGCACACAGCTCCTGTCACCCTGCACCACAGCTCCTGTCACCCTGCACCACAGCTCCTGTCACCCTGCACACAGCTCCTGTCACCCTGCACCACAGCTCCTGTCACCCTGCACTACAGCTCCTGTCACCCTGCACCACAGCTCCTGTCACCCTGCACCACAGCTCCTGTCACCCTGCACTACAGCTCCTGTCCCTGCACTACAGCTCCTGTCACCCTGCACCACAGCTCCTGTCACCCTGCACACAGCTCCTGTCACCCTGCACTACAGCTCCTGTCACCCTGCACCACAGCTCCTGTCACCCTGCACCACAGCTCCTGTCACCCTGCACCACAGCTCCTGTCACCCTGCACCACAGCTCCTGTCACCCTGCACTACAGCTCCTGTCACCCTGCACCACACGTTACAGCTCCTGTCACCCTGCACACAGCTCCTGTCACCCTGCACTACAGGCTCCTGTCACCCTGCACACAGCTCCTGTCACCCTGCACCACAGCTCCTGTCACCCTGCACCACAGCTCCTGTCACCCTGCACACAGCTCCTGTCACCCTGCCACACCCGCCCCTGCACTACAGCTCCTGTCACCCTGCACCACAGCTCCTGTCACCCTGCACCACAGCTCCTGTCACCCTGCACCACAGCTCCTGTCACCCTGCACCACAGCTCCTGTCACCCTGCACCACAGCTCCTGTCACCCTGCACTACAGCTCCTGTCACCCTGCACCACAGCTCCTGTCACCCTGCACTACAGCTCCTGTCACCCTGCACCACAGCTCCTGTCACCCTGCACTACAGCTCCTGTCACCCTGCACCACAGCTCCTGTCACCCTGCACCACAGCTCCTGTCACCCTGCACCACAGCTCCTGTCACCCTGCACCACAGCTCCTGTCACCCTGCACCACAGCTCCTGTCACCCTGCACTACAGCTCCTGTCACCCTGCACCACAGCTCCTGTCACCCTGCACCACAGCTCCTGTCACCCTGCACCACAGCTCCTGTCACCCTGCACCACAGCTCCTGTCACCCTGCACCACAGCTCCTGTCACCCCTGCACCACAGCTCCTGTCACCCTGCACACAGCTCCTGTCACCCTGCACCACAGCTCCTGTCACCCACTGCCTGCACCACAGCTCCTGTCACCCTGCACCACAGCTCCTGTCACCCTGCCACCACAGCTCCTGTCACCCTGCACCACAGCTCCTGTCACCCTGCACCACAGCTCCTGTCACCCTGCACCACAGCTCCTGTCACCCTGCACCACAGCTCCTGTCACCCTGCACCACAGCTCCTGTCACCCTGCACCACAGCTCCTGTCACCCTGCACCACAGCTCCTGTCACCCTGCACCACAGCTCCTGTCACCCTGCACCACAGCTCCTTCACCCTGCACCACAGCTCCTGTCACCCTGCACCACAGCTCCTGTCACCCCCCCCCCCCCCCCCACCACAGCTCCTGTCACCCTGCACCACAGCTCCTGTCACCCTGCACCACAGCTCCTGTCACCCTGCACCACAGCTCCTGTCACCCTGCACCACAGCTCCTGTCACCCTGCACCACAGCTCCTGTCACCTGCACCACAGCCCTGTCACCTGCACTACAGCTCCCGTCACCCTGCACCACAGCTCCTGTCACCCTGCACCACAGCTCCTGTCACCCTGCACCACAGCTCCTGTCACCCTGCACCACAGCTCCTGTCACCCTGCACCACAGCTCCTGTCACCCTGCACCACAGCTCCTGTCACCCTGCACTACAGCTCCTGTCACCCTGCACCACAGCTCCTGTCACCCTGCACCACAGCTCCTGTCACCCTGCCCACAGCTCCTGTCACCCTGCACTACAGCTCCTGTCACTCTGCACCACAGCTTCCTGTCACCCTGCACCACAGCTGTTGTCACCCGCACCACAGCTCCTGTCCCCCCCACCCTGCACCCACCAGCTGTTGTCACCCTGAACCCACAGCTCCTGTCACCCTGCACTACAGCTCACAGCCAAACTCTCTGCAGGAACGACTCACAACCGCCTCCGCTCTACAACGAGGGCTACGACTCTCACTGCCAGGCGTCGATTCTCACGTGACAGCCCCAGCGTCTGCAATCTTTCTCAAAGGTCCCCACCGCCTTCCGCCCGGCTTTCGAATAACACCGAGCTCGGCTCCGCACACCAGGAGTCACGGTCACGTGACGCCCGTGAAACATTGCGCACACGGCGTAAAGGACATCACTTCTATCGTTACGATTGCACCCGCCGTCGTGACACAGCGAGCCCCGACCACCCACTCGGCCGCTCGCGACGGCGCCCCCGAGCGCAGGCGTGGAATTTCCACGACCGCCGAGTGCCGGCTTTTTAGCAGGAGACACGCCGGCCCCCCGCCACCCTCCAACGCCCGACAGCTCTCGCCGGAGGAAATCTCCTCGACTCGAGATCTACGAGGATGAACGCAGAATTATTTCCTCGGGCGGCGGTTGCGGGGGGGGACGGGGGGAGCGGGGTGTAAGGGAGGCGGGGGGGGGCGATGAGGGGTGAGGAGGGGGAGGATTTTGGTTGGGGCGCAGCGAATCGACACGCAGGGAACGGGCGCGACTGCAGCGAGCGCCGGACGTCACCGGAATACAAATGACCGTGGCGGCAGCAGGGCACAGCTCCACGGCCGCAGACTCCCCCCCCACCCGCCGGTGGGGGCGGCCGTCGGGGGCCGTAGACTCCCGTGCGACTGTGCCAGGGACACGGGGGGAGGAGGACGAGGAGGAGACGGAGGTTGGGGCTCGAATTTGCCCCTGGCAGCGTTCGCGGGGCATACACAAATACACAAATAATGCAGCTTAGTTATTCTCTCCCGACGTCAGCATCGATCCTCTTGGTGCAGCTAACAAATGTGCGTAATTTAGAGGCAGCATAGTTACTTTTATTTTGCCCTTTGCCTTCATTCTCCCCCACAAGTATGACCACTGATTGATTGTTGTCATTTTTCTTTAATTCAGAAATCACTTGTGAAGCAGATTCCATATTCAGTGAGCTCTGGCCTGATCAAATACAATGTTGACAAAAATTATGATGATGGTTGGCTCCGTACGGCGCCAAAGAAGTTCGACTTGCATACATGATGATGGCGATGATGCCAATGTTGGTGATGACGATGCTGGTTATGATGGTGACGACGAGAGTGATGATCACGATGCCATCCGTGCCAATGACGGCGACGGTTGCACCAAACAACGATGGCTATAATGCCGACTGTCAAAGCGCAACGGCGGCAATCATTATAACAGCGGCGGCATGGCCGAGAGTGATCACGAGGACACGTGCTCGTTAAAAAGAGAGAGACACACGCACGCGTTGATACGTAAGGGGGGGGGGGCACGTAGGTTTACGGAAAACAAGTATAACCCGTAAAAACAAAGTTTTTCACTATAAATCCTTTATATGCGTGGCGGCTAGAGTCCTCTCGTCCTCTGGCTTGAGATGGCTGCCACCTATGGGTCAGATGATTGTCTGCCAGTATTAAGCAATTGGTAATTAAATATTTTACAAAAAATTCCCTAAACAGTGTAAAATTTGGGAAAAATTTTTTCACGAAAATTAATTGTCACGCACAACGAGTCTGTGTGCAAAATGTCAGCTCGATTGGATCACGGAAAGTGGGTTAAAAAACGACCGAAAGATTTGCACGGTCCTAAGCAAGCCAAGCAAGCAACGCAAGCAAGCAAGCAAGCAAGCACGCAAGCAAGCAAGGCAAGCAAAACACGCGAACTTAATATAAAGGATTTAAAAAAGCAGTCACTGTTAAGGCCATCGCTCCGTGACCTGTGACCCCCACCTACATAGCACTCATGTGGCCGTAACCAAATCAGCAACAAGCCCCCCACCCACCCACCGGCGACTTCACGAATTGCCACCGTTTTGAGGTTTGCGAGTCGCTTCGGGAGATTCCCCCCCACCCACCCCCTTCGGCGGCTCTCCAGTCGAGCCTCGATCGCAAACACGGCCGCTACTACGTTTGCAGAAATTGTCATCGATCATTTCATCACGCATGCAACGGTGGCATCGCTTATCGAGCGCGCAGGCGGTGCAACTGCACCGGCGACCGCGTGACTGGGGGGGCCCTGGCGCTGGGTTCGGGTTGGGGGGGTGGAGGGTGGGGGATCTCCACGCCCCCCCCCCCCCATTTCAATCGTGAACCCGCGCCAAACGCCAACAGCGCTAACGCCACCGAATGTATCGGATAGATCCTCCATCGTCCAATCGTCTCGTGGGCGGACCCGCGGACGGGCGGGCGGGGGTGGGGGGTGGGGGCGCGCACCTCGAGCGACCCCCGCGGCGCTGCCGGCGCGGCGCGTCCTCACCACGTGTCGATGCAGACGCGGCACCTCCAACCGCGCTCGCTCTCGCTGCGCCAGTGCGCAGCGGCTGCACACGTTGTAGCAGCAGTCGAGGCAGCGGTGGGCGGCGTTGAGCAGCAAGTGGAAGGCGACGCAGCAGCGGATGCAGTGGCGCTCGTTGAAGTTGTCTTGGCGCGACAGGATGACTCGCTTGCTCTCCTCCTCCACGAGACGCTGCTTCAGGTCGCTGACAAATATGATGATGATGATAACACAGAAAGAATAGTAACATTAATCACACACACACACTCACGGGTAAGCCTGCCTGTCTGTGTGCGCATGTGTGTGCGGGAGTGCAACGGTTTGGTGCGACTCTGCGCTAAGAACCCGATGACAATTATCTGAACCGGTCCTGAGCCTCCCATACGTAGTCTCGACCTCAAATGAGTACCCGGTGCGGTGTGTAAACATCGCCACTGGGGAGACAAAGGCGGCCGGGCCCCCTTCGTGTGTCGTACCACCCCTTTATAGGTGGCTACCCGCTAACTTGCCCCTACAGTCTGTTAAGGCTACACGGGGGATCTTTGTATTTGTGCGTGTTTGTTAAGTGTCGTAAATCCAGCCACCCAGTCCCTGTGGTGGGAAGCTTGATTCACAGTCGGAAGGTCGCAGGGTTCAAGTCCCGATCGTACGTCAGCCCGCTCCGTCAAGCGGGAATTTAAACCTTCGTCTTTCCGATGGTTAGTCAGGCGCTCTGCCACCGTCCCACCGATTATTTTTTTCATCATCATCACATTTGTTTATACAGCAAAGCCTCACCGAGTCTCAAGACTCTTTGTTAGGAGAGGTCCTGCCAAGTTTTCGCAGCAGCAAGTGGAGATGCTGGTTATTTGTCGCATATCGATGCTTTTCAGCAAATATTTATATTACAATGAATGGTGTTTTTTTTAGCTATGGGAGGATGCCAAGCAACCCGGAGGAATTCCAAGCAGAACACAGGTAGAACATACAAACTCCACACAGAGAGGCACCCAAGGCAGAAATCGAACCCAGGGCTTTCTTGCCGATGTGCAAGCGTCACCACTGTGACAAACCCGCCACCCATACACCATCAACATCAGCCATGATCTCGTCACTGCCGGATGAAGGCCACCCATTACAGATGGCAAAAAAAACTGTTACTACACAAAGTGCATATTTGTTTGGAATGTTACAAAAAAATATGCGCACTTAAATTGAGCAAAATAAATTGAAAGAGACGCACAGCCCATAAGATTGAAACGGTACACAGCAGGCCCCACCGTGAATAATGCGTCGGTGTCTTAATTAAGGCCTCCCGAATCTTAATTAACGTCTGCCTTGTAACTGCGGCATGTCACGCCTGGCTTGGGTTATGACCGGCTCGGTGATTAAGGGGTAATTACTCCGATTGTTTCTGAGCGTTGAGAAGGCTAAATTTATTACTCGCGGAAAATCACCTTGACCCCCCCCCACCCCATCATCACTCTGACAAGGCTGCACCCGCAGGGCTCCGGGATGTAGAGCAGCATCACTGGGTAACGCAGATTAAGTGGCCAACTACTAAAGCATGGGAAGTCACCTCGCTCCATGGTCAATCCACTGTTGGATGAAGGTCTCCCCATGCCATTGTTGGTCGTAGGGCGACTTTTTGGCCGTGCTGGTCAGCGTGGGTTAGTAAAGTGGGGGGGAGGCGAGTCCCAGAAATCTATTCAACAATCACTCGTCACTGATGTTGGCCGTGCGAATCTAACTCGGTGTTCACCGGGCTCAAAATCTCAGTAGGTTAACCACTGTGCCACCACTCTACCCAATGTACATATAAGTGTGAATATATAATACATTAAGTTCTCATATAAGTAAGAGTTAGAAGAGCAATGCGATTATATTGACTGCCAGCACAGTCTGGAGTTCACTTTCTATTGATAATGTGCTGTAGTTATACGTTATACATTCTGAAGTGACTCATTGCCACCACATTAATGTAAATAGAGGGGCTGGAGTATAATGTGGAAAGCAACACAGAGTCTCAACTGTACATTTAAAAGGATAAATAATTTTTTAAAAAATTGGCCAACTTCTTACCTATTGAGTATTTGTTATTATCCGTTGAAAGGAAACCAGATTACCCAGAGGAAACAAACGCATACGACCACGAGAGAATCATGTAAACAAAAAAAAATCTGCACGACTGGATCATAAACCTTATATTGATATGCCGCCATCCACTGAACCCTCCTCATA
>NW_024706259.1:0-11718 GCF_018977255.1 Callorhinchus milii | reverse complement strand
CCACTCTCTCCTCGTCTCCCAGCTCCACCTTCTGCCCCCTCATGTCCGATGTCATCAACCTCTCCCTGTCCACCGGTTCAGTTCCCACCCCCCTGAAAACAGCCGTCATGACCCCCATCCTGAAAAAACTTTCCCCGGATCCATCCCTCCTCTCCAGCTACTGCCCCATCTCTAACCTCCCATTGCTCTCCAAGGTCCTGGAACGAGTCGTCGCATCCCAGCTCCACGCCTTTCTCTCTCGCCATTCACTCTTTGAACCTCCTCGACCTCTCTGCCGCCTTTGACACTGTCGACCACTCCATCCTCATACACCACTTCTCCGCTTTACTCAATCTTCGTGGACCTGCCCTTGCCTGGTTCGATTCCTATCTCTCTCATCGTCTTCACTTTGTTCCCTCTAACGGTTTCTCCTCCAGCCCCGCACTGTCACGTCTGGCGTCTCCCAGGGCTCTGTCCTTGGCCCTCTCCTCCTTAATATCTACAGGCTCCCCCTTGGTGACATTATCCACAGACATGGGGTCAACTTCCACATGTATGCGGATGACACCCAACTCTATCTTTCTGCCTCCACCCTCAACTCCAGGACCACTGCTGTCCTGACAGACTGCCTGTGGGACATCAAGTCCTGGATGAGGGCGAACTTCCTACAGTGAATGTGAACAAGACTGAGGCCCTCCTGATTGGCTCACGCCAGCGCCTCAGCACCTCTGGCAACATCAACCTCCATGATTGTACACTACAACTCACCAAGTGTTCTCACGTACAAAACCCTCCATGCCCTCGCCCCACCCTACCTTTTCGACCTCCTAACCCCCTACCAACCCGTCCGCTCACCCGGCTCTGGCTGCTCCACGTCCCCCAACCCACCCGCCCCACTATTGGCGGGAGAGCCTTCTGTCACTCTGCCCCCAACCTCTGGAATTTCATTCCCCAGTCACTCTGCCTCGCCTCCTCCTTAGCCTCCTTCAAGTCCCACCTCAAGACCCTCCTCTTCGACCATGCCATTGGACAACCCCTTCCCCTCCCCTCCCTTCCCCCCCTCCCAACCCCAGCTCGGGTCTGAAATGCTGTAGGAAAAGGAGTTTTGGACTCCTCATTTAAGGAAGGATGTACTTGCCTTGGAGGGGGTGCAGTGTAGATTTACTAGGTTAGTACCAGGGATGAAGGGGTTGAGTTACGAGGATAGGCTGACCAATTTGGGCCTATATCCTCTAGAATATAGAAGAATTAGAGGGGATCTTATAGAAACCTATAAGATCATCAAAGGGCAATGATAGAGTAGATAGTGGGAGATTGTTTCCCCGGTTGGAGAAACTAAAACCAGGGGTCACAACCTTAAAATCAGAGGCCAACCCTTTCTCACTGAGTTGAGGAAGAACTTCTTCATTCAAAGGGCGGTGAATGTATGGAACTCACTACCCCAAAGGGCTGTTGACGCTCAAGTCCTTGAACATATTCAAGACTGAGATAGATAGATTTCTTATTGCAAAAGGGATTAAGGGATATGGGGATAAGGCAGCGTCAGGTTATTAGCTGGAGTTGGATCAGAAGATCAGCCATGATTGAATGGCGGGGCAGGCTCGAAGGGCCGAATGGACTACTCCTGTTCCTACATGTTATGTTATGAAAGGCGTGAAAGGCTCTATACAAATGTAATCTTGTTGTTTAGGGTTGGGGTTGGGTCTAGGGGTTTGGAGCTTTGGCTGCAGGTTGGGGTTAGGGCTGAGGGTTGGGGGGCTGGGGTTGGGGCTGGTGGGGTTGGGGCTGTGGTGGGGGTTGGGGCTGTGGTGGGGGTTGGGGGTGTGGTGGGGGTTGGGGGTTGGGGGCTGGGGGTGTGGTGGGGGTTGGGGGCTGGGGGTTGGGGCCAGGCTTTGCTGTGTCAGTGGGAACCAACGCCCGATGTGTCTCCCCAACAGGTGCCATACTACGAGTGGTTGGACCTGAAGTCGGGTTGGCAGCGAGTGGCTTATCTGAAGGACAAGATGGGCAAAACCATCTCGGAGGAGTTGGCTAAATGACAGGACTGGGAACGCAGGGTGGGTGGGGGGTGGCGGAGCTGGGGCTCGGAGCTGGACGCCGATGGGGCTATTCCCTCCCGGGGAGCCCCTGAGCAGGAGTGGGGGGGGGATTGCACTGTACAGGATGTGGTTTTAAATTAAACAATCGCTTAAATTAAACTCCCAACAGCGACCTCTCACTGACAGTGTCGCTCTCGCTCCCACACACTGTGGGTTCCCGGCCTATCTCAGGACTGGCACAGGTCAGGCTGATGCTCCAGGACAGCTCTGGGAGTGGGGGTGCATCTCGTCAGCGACGTTAAATCTCACTCGCCATATGTGCCCTATTCATCCCTTCTTAAAATAGATGTTCTGAACGCGTGAATGCCTGACTCTGTTACTGCATCACCCCTCAGGCCGCCAAAGCCAATGGACCCGGGTGAGGGAGGCTGATAGGGTCACGGAGCCTGGCGCGGGAGAGGACACAAGCTGCAGATTTCTGGATGATCTGCATCTTATGGAGGGAAGAGTTGGGAGGCCAACAAGCAGGAAGTTGGTGTGGTCCAGCTGAGATGTGGTGAACAAATTAATTAGGCTTTCAGCGAACTGAGGGGTCAGACAGTGGCGGAGCCGGGGGATGTTGCGGAGGTGGGGGAAGGCAGAGCAGGTCATGGCACAGATGTGGGGTAGAAAGGATAGTTGAGGGTCAAACAAGACCCCAAGGTTCGGGACTGGCTCAGTGAGGGGGAGTGAGCCCCATGGATGGTGATGCTGTCAGGCCTGAGGTGAGGAGGCGCTGACGGGAGTCAATCAGGAGCCTCGGTCTTGTTGACGTTCAACTGAAGAAAGTTCGCTCTCATCCAGGACTTGACGTCTGACAGACATTCTGTCAGGACAGCAGTGGGTCCTGGAGTCGAGGGCGGAGGCAGAGAGGGAGAGTTGGGTGTCATACATGTGGAAGTTGACCCCATGTCTGTGGATGATGTCACCAAGAGGAGCATATAGATATTGAAGAGGAGGGACCAAGGACAGAGCCCTGAGGAACGCCGCACGAGACGGTGGGGGGGCTGGAGGAGGAGCCGTTTGAGGAGATGAAGTGCAGGGGCTGTGAGAGGTACCATCTGAACCAGTGAAGGGCAGCGTCATGGAAGTTGCGATGAGAGGAGAGACGGTGGATGAGGATAGAGTGGTCAATGGTATCAAAGGCAGCAGAGAGGTCAAGGAGGATGAGGCAGAGGGAGCCCTGATTGCAGATGGACAGAATAACATTTGTCACTTTGACCAGAGCTGTGTCTGTGCTGTGGGCGGCACGGAAACCCGATTGGAGGGGTTCATATAGGGAGAGGCGGGAGAGGAAAGAGCGCAACTGGGAAGCAACGACTCGTTGAAGGACCATGGGGAGTCAGGAGAGGTTGGAGATGGGGTGGTAGTTTAAGAACAGGGATTGGTCCAGGAAGGGTTTTTTGAGCGTGGGGTGATGGTGACTGTTTTTAAAGGGGGTTGGAATGGTGCCAGTGGACAGGGAGAGGTTTATGGTGTCTGTGAGCAGGGGTGGCAAGGAGGTGGAGCTGGCAGGCAAGGAAAGGGGTAGGGATGGGGTCAACGGAGCAGGTGGTGGGTTTCATGTGTGTTCTAACGGTGGTGAGAGAGGAGGGGGAAACAGGTTTGAAGGTGTGGAGTGAGGGATGGGTAGGGGGCGGGTGAGAGGGGGAAATGGGGAGGGGGTAGTAGTCAGAAGGACAGAGGCAGGAACCCTTCGATTTTGGTTTCTGAGCAAGTCCAGCACCTCGCAGTTGGCGTTGGGAGGAGAGGATGGGTGAGGCGTGAGAGGGTGGGCGGAGGAGCCGGTTGGTGATGGAGAAGGGGCGTCTGGGGTTGTCCTTGGCTTTTAGCCGACGATTTAGTGCAGGTGAGGGCGGAGCGGTAGGTAAGATTTGATGTGGTCCAGACAGATCTGCTGATGTGTGTGGGGGTGGGGGTGGGGTTGGGGGGGAATAACTCCCATTTTTTGGCTGATGTTGTGGGGTGAGGTCTGATGGAGCGGTTGTTATCACTGACGTCTCTGATGTCTGCCCCTCGCTCTGAGTCTCTCGCTGCTCCTCACTGCCTATTATATAACCTCACTCACTCGCTCGCTCGCCCTTCCCTTCCCCCACCTGCCTCCTGGCAGCCGCTTCCACCTCAGTGCTGATTCAATCAACTCCCTCTCTCGCTCTCTCTCTCTCTCTCTCTCTCTCTCAACCTCTTCGCGTCCGCTCTTTCTGGGTCTCTCACATCGCTCTCCACTCACTCTCAACCCCTTTCTCTTCTCCTCGCGCTCTCCCTCACTCTCCGTCGCTCGCTCTCCTTCGCGCTACTGCCTCGCTCTTCCGCTCTCCCTATCTCCTGCTCGTTCTCTCGCTCTCCCTCGTTCTCTCTCACCGCCAATTTCACCTTTCCCATAACCGTAGACGGGAGTCCCTCAGCTTCGTGGTTAGTGCGCCCGCCTCGCACGCTCGCCCCGGGCAGGGGGCCAAACCTTGGGCGAGTCTCCTTGCTCCACGCGCCTCTGTTTCCCAGCAGCGAGTAGGAACCCGGCTGTGAGTGGATTGTCGGATCGCTTCGCAGGGTTTAATAATCCCTTTTTTTTTTAAAAACAAAAATGGTCACTCAATCCACGACTGTTTGTGGGACACTGCCGCACGCAACTCGCTCCCGCGCTTCACCCACAAAAAATACAGTCGCACAGTTTATTCAGTGAAGCGCCATGAAACATCTCGACGACGTGATAAGTCGCCGTGTCAAGTGCAGGCAATTGTTGTTGTTGTTACTGCTACAAACAAGAAGCTGCTCCCTGTCTGCGTCCTGCGCTGGGGCTGAGCTGGGAGGCTGATTGCCGTGGGAGTCGGGCTGTGTTCGCAGCTCTGAATATTTCATGATGAGCAGAGACTTGCAGACGCGGCCATTTCCTGTGGCTCACGAGGAACCGCGCAAAAAAATGCTGCTTATAAAAGGAGGAGAGAGAGAGAGAGAGAGACACACGCACAGGTGCCACGGTCTGACAATATATTGATTGGAACCTGAGCTTTGGCCATCTGTCTCTCTGTCTCTATCTCTCCTCTCTCTCTCTCTCCATTTCTCTTCTCTCTCCATCTCTCTCTCTCTCTCCATCTCTCTCTCTCCTCTCTCTCCATCTCCCTCTCCGTCTCCATTAACTGTAGTGCTTCTGTGTCCACTTTTCTTTTGTTTCTGTGTTCTCTATTTCTCCCTCTCTTTCGCTTTGTGTCCCTCTCTCTTGCCGTCTTCCTCCCACTTTGTCTCTCCCCCTCCCTCTCCCCCATCTCTTGCTCTCTCTCTCTCTCTATTGCTCTCTCTCTTTATCTCCCCCCTCTCTCTCTCGCCATCTCTCCCTCTCTCTCTTTGTCTCCCACTCTCTCTCTCTCACCATCTCTCGCTCTCTCTCTCTTTGTCTCCCACTCCCTCTCTCTCTCTCTCTCTCTCTCGCGCCATCTCTTCCTCTCTCTTTGTCTCTCTCTCTCTCTGCCTCTCCGCAGTGGCCGGTTCACACCCACATCTTTCCTCCCCTTTCCCAATCCTGCTGACATCATGTAGAATGACACAGCTAAGAACAGCGAGACTGCAGCGTCACAGACCGAGCGGAGAGGCGACTGCACACACACACACACACACACACACGCGCACAAACACGCGCGCACACACACCCGCTCGCACACACACTCCCCTCCCTCAGTCTGGGGGAGACGGCGGCCGGAGACGCAATGCCCGTTAGCTGCTGAGCGTCTGAGGCAGCCTCGTTAGGACCAGCGCTCGTGCCCAGCGATGCCGGGAGACGCGGCGAGGCAGGCGGGAGCCAAGCGATGCTCTGAGCGGCCGAAGGAGACCGAGGCCAGCCCGGGTGAGTCAGCAAAATCTCTGCGGAGGTCGGCCGGTCGGCCGGTCGGCCGTCGGGGTGGGGGAGAGGGGGAGGGGAGTGGGCTGGAGCCGGGGGAGAGGATTTAATGCAAGGTTAAATCTGAGCCGTTCATTCTCTGTCTCCATCGGGGACTGTGCGCGGTGTGTGTGTGTGTGTGTGTCTGCGTGTGATGGAGCGTATACGCCGACCGGGCAGACGGGGGCTGTGCTCTTATTTCTCCTTCCTCAGTCTGTACCACCTCATGTCTGGCTCATGTCCTCACGCTCTTCCTCTCGCATCCCCCCCCCCCCCTCCCCCTCCCCAAATGGCCCCTAATCCTCATGCAACCTCCACTCCCCCCCCACCCCATCCCACACCTTGTCTCCGCAGGAGGGGTCTCTCTGAGCTCACAGTCCAGGCTGATGCTCCAGCACAACAACAACAACAACAACTTGCATTTATACAGCGGCCTTCGCGCGGGGGGAGAGATCCGGAGCGCAGCGCCGGGGGGAGAGAGAGAGAGAGAGACCATTCTCGGAGACGCCGTCCTTCAGATGTAGACGTTAAACCTCACTCCCCGTCTGTGCTCTGTTCAGGCGGACGTTAAAAGATCCCGCAACGCCGTCGGGAAACGAGAAGGGAGTGTCTCTCCCTCTCTCCCTCTCTCTCTCCCGGTGTCCGGGCCGACAATCCCCAGATACAGCCACTCGCCCACTTCACGGCTGTTTGTGGGAACGTCGCTGTGCGCAAAATGGCTGCTGGGGTTTCACAGGGCAGGGATTGCGTGTGAGGCTTTGGGAAACGTGAGGACACTGTCAGGTGCAGCGTCAGACAGGCGTCTGTGTGTCTGACTGTGTGAGTGTGCGTGTGTGACTGTCTCACTGTGTGACTGTGCGTGAAACCACCTCTCTCTTTGTGCCGTTGATCTTAAATTGGTTTTCTCTAATTAGCGGCTCAGCAATTAAAAATCCCCTCGTCATTATACACAGCCAAATCCACAGGCAGACACACACACGCAGACAGACACACACACACCCACAGACAGACACAGATAGACACTCGCAGACAGATGGACAGAGACGCAAACAGACAGACCTACAAACAGCCCAAAGACACACACGGAGATAGAGAGCGAGACTGACGCACACACACACACACACACACACACACAGACCAACCTAATCAGTAGAGAACAGTGGTTATCAGAATAAACAGAGAGTTTAACACAGTACATCCCATTCCATTTATCGTTCCATTCCCCCCACTGGAGCTCTCTACTCTAACCCCATCCCCCTCCTCCCCTCGTGCTGGGGTCGCTCCCCCTGCGCTCTCTACTCTAACCCCATTCCCTGCTCTCTCTCCCCATCGTGTCTGTGCTGGGGCTCGCTCCCCCACTGGAGCTCTCTACTCTAACCCCCTGAATCAACAACAACAACTTGGACTTATATAGCGCTCCCCACCCCGGATGGCATCTCAGCACTTCACAGTAATGGATCCTGGGGCCGAGCCCAGGGGGAGGGGGGGGAGCCAGGGGGGGGGGAGGGAGGTGACCAAAGACACGGTCGAAAAGAAAGGTCTTCAGCCGAGATCTGAAAATAGGAAGGGAGGGGGCGAGACGAAGGGAGTGAGGAAGGGAGTTCCAGAGCCTCGGGGCATAGTGGCTGAAAACACGGCCACCGAGGGTGGAGCAGAGGACTCGGGGGATGAGGAGGAGGCCAGACCCGGAGGAACGAAGGCAACGAGTACTGTTTTGAGGAGAGAGGAGGTCAGAGAAGTCGGGCGGTTGCAGAGGAGTGCAGGGATTGGAAGACCAGGGCGAGGATCTTGAAGCGGATCCTCTCTGGGACAGGAGTCAGTGCAGTCTGACCAGGACTGGGGGGATCGGGGAGAGGGGTTTGGTGCGGGTGAGAATGCGGGCGGCAGAGTTCTGGATGACCTGGATTTTATGAATGGTAGTGGAGGGGAGACCAGTGAGGAGGGCATTTGAATAATCCAACTAAGAGGTGACAAAGGCACTAGTTAGGCCGCAGGTGAAGGCCAGGACCTCACAGTTGGACGTACAACAGGGGAACAGACAGGACCAGGAGGGGACTGGTGGCTGATCCCAGGCAGTAGAGTCTTTCCTCACGAGGAAAGACAGGAGGAAATGGAGCTGTATCATTGAGCAGTGAAGGTTGAGAGGAGACCCCATCCTAACCCTAACCCAGTTTTGGGAATCGCACCTCAGCAAAGATATATTGGCCCTGGAGAGGGTGCAGTGTAGATCCACCAAAATGAAACCAGGGCTTAAAGGGTTAAATTATGAGGACAGTTTGCATTGACTTGGCTTGTGTCGTCCAGAACTCTGCAGCCCGTGTCCTCTCCCGCGCCAGGCTCCGTGGCCCCATCACCCCCGGCCTCGCCCGGCTCCACTGGCTCCCCATCCTCCAGAGGATACAGTTCGAAATCCTCGTCCTCGCCTTCAAAGGCTTCGACGGCCTCACTCCTGTCCGCTCGATAGGCTCCGGCCTCCTCCACGTCCCCTGGCCCACCCCCACCCCCACCATCTAACCTCTCTGCCCCCACCCTCCGGAACTCCATTCCACAGTCCCTTCCCCTCGATTCCTCCCTCTCCTCCTTCAAGGCCCGTCTCAAGATCCTCCTCTCCAACTGTGCCTTCGGTCACTCTCCTACCCCCACCCTCCACCCCCTCCTGATCCCACCCCCCAGCTCGGGTCCACGTCCCTGACTGTCCAGGCGCGGTGTAAGTGTCATTTTGTATTGTATCAGCGACAGAGTGACACTATGTAAATATAATTTGTTGTTGTTGAATTCCCTTGAGTTTGGAAGGTTGAGGCTGATCTGATTGAGGTGTTTAAAATTATAAAAAGGGATTCAGTAGCGTAGCGACAGAGAAACTATTTCCTCTGGAGGGGGAACCCAGAACAAGGGACATCATCTTAAAATTAGAGCCGGGCCATTTAGGAGTGAAATCAGGGGCAGTTTTCACCCAAAGGTTAGTGGGAATCTGGAACTCTCCCCCAAAAGGCTGTGGATTATGGCTGATCCATTCACATTGTCCCGACTGAGGTGGAGAGATGTTTGTCAGGTCGGGATCGAGGGATATGAGGCAAAGGCGGGTAATTGGATCTGAGGTGCAGATCAGCCATGATCTTGTAGCTTGGCGGAACAGGCTCAAGGGGCTGAATGGCCTCCTCCTGTTCCTGAGTGAGGCTGTGAATACGAAGGCTGACCGACGGGGAGACGTGATCCCCACTGGTCCCAGAGATGGGAACGCGGGGGCAGAGAGCGACAGGAAATAGCAAAGGGCGGAGGCTGGGGAGATGGTTCACAGAGGAAGGGGATTAGGGGGGAGGAGAACTTGTGTCAGGTATTAAGAGGGATTTAGAGAAATATCTGAAAAGGGAGTCACTAGATTGTCTGGATGAAGAAGGCCCTTCGGCCCATCCGATCTCCTCCCTCCTGACCCCCATCACAGCGTCGAGGTGTAGAACGTTACAGTTTATTGATCACATTTATACTCTCTTGTTTTTATAAAAGTGTGCGTGAGTGTGTCAGGGAATATGTGTAAGTGTGATGTCTGTCGTGTGTGCTATATGTGAGTGTGTGTGTGTGAGTGAATGGACGGGATGGGGGTTGGAACTGTGCGACGGAGTCTTGGGGGGGGGGGGGGGTCACAGGATTTACTGCAAAGAGTAGTGACTGTGTATTTCACAGGCGAACCCGGAAGCCAATTTGCACACAGCAATTTCTCACAAACAGCCATGAGAATTAGTATAGGTATCCGCTATTCCTCTCCCCCACACCCCTCTACCCCCTCTCCACACCCCTCTACCCCCTCTCCACACCCCTCTATCCCCCCTCTCCCACACCCCTCTACCCCCTCTCCCACACCCCTCTACCCCCCTCCCCACACCCCTCTATCCCCCTCCCCCACACCCCTCTATCCCCCTCCCCCACACCCCTCTATCCCCCTCTCCCACACCCCTCTATCCCCTCTCCCACACCCCTCTACCCCCTCTCCCCCCCTCTATCCCCCTCTCCACACCCCTCTATCCCCCTCTCCCACACCCCTCTATCCCCTCTCCCACACCCCTCTATCCCCCTCTCCCACACCCCTCTATCCCCCTCTCCCACACCCCTCTATCCCCTCTCTCACACCCCTCTATCACCCTCTCCCACACCCCTCTACCCCCCTCTCCCACACCCCTCTACCCCCTCTCCCACACCCCTCTATCCCCCTCTCCCACACCCCTCTATCCCCCTCTCCCACACCCCTCTATCCCCCTCTCCCACACCCCTCTATCCCCCTCTCCCACACCCCTCTATCCCCCTCTCCACACCCCTCTATCCCCCTCTCCCACACCCCTCTATCCCCCTCTCCCACACTCCTCTATCCCCCCCTCTATCCCCCTCTCCCACACCCCTCTATTCCCATCAGCTGAAGCCTCTGAAACTCTATTAAAGCATCATTTCCTCTCCTTTATATTCCCGGCCCTTTGAGATAATGGCCAACGTTCCATTAGCCTTTTTAATTGTTTTCCGTATCTGTGCACAAGCTTTTAGTGATATGTGTACATGTGCAAACGCAAATCCCTTTGGTCCTCCACAGTTCTTAGTTTCTCGCGGGTAAGAAAATATTCTTTTTTGTCTTTTTTGGATCCATAGCGGATGACTTACACTTCCCCACATCGATTTCCATCTGCCACAGTTTTGCCCACTCACTCAATCTCCCTAAATCCCTTCCTGCTCCCATCTACACAATGTACTGTGCCTCCTAACGTTGTGTCACCTGCAAATTTGGATATACAACGAAACAACAACAGCAACAAAAGTACATTTGTATAGCGCCTTTCATATCAGGAGAACGTTCCAAGGCGCCAAAACTTTCTATTCCTTCATCCAAGTCATTTATATATATATATATATAAAGCTGAGGCCCCAGTACAGACCTTGGGGACCATCACTTATCACGTCCCGCCAATCAGAGAAAGTTCCTTTTATCTCTACTCTGCTTCCTGCCTCCCAACCAGTTACCAAGCCACGTTGCAAGGTTACCTCCGAGGCAATCTGCTTTTATTGTTGCTAATAACCTCTTGTGCGTAACCTTATCAAATGGCATCTGAAAGTCCATGTAGACGACATCCGTAGACACTCTCTTATCCACCAAGTTGGTGACCTCCTCAAAAAATTGGGTTAGATTTGCCGGACACGACCTACCCTTCACAAATCCACTCTGACTCTCTGATTAGCTCAAACTTGTCCGAGTGCTCAGTCACTCTGTCCCTGATACAATACAACGTGACATTTACACGGCGCCTTTCACGTCGGGTGAATGTCCCAAGGCACTGGACAGTCAGGGATTTGGACCCGAGCTCGGGGTTGGGATCAGGGAGGGTGGAGGGCAGGTGAGGTGGAGATAGGAAGGTGGCGGAGGGTGCAGTCGAAAAGGAGGGTCTTGAGATGTGCCTTGAAGTAAGCAAAGGAGGGAGCGAGGTGAAGGGAATGCAGGATGGAGTTCCAAAGGGTGCTGAGTGAAGGGAGTGGATAGGATGATCATAGAATCATAGAATATTACGGCGCAGAGGGAGGCCATTCAGCCCATCGTGTCTGTGCCGGCTCTTTGGAAGAGCCACGCAATCAGTCCCACTTCCACACTCTTTCCCCATATCCTTGCAAATGTGGAGTCCTGTAGCTCAGTGGTTAGAGCACTCGCTTTGCAAGTGAGAGACCTGAGTTCAATTCCAGGCAGAGGGCGAAACCTTGGGCAAGTTTCCTTACTCCACACAGAGCCTAATAATAATCCCTCCAAAACCAAAACAATAATAA
>NW_024706258.1:0-11734 GCF_018977255.1 Callorhinchus milii | reverse complement strand
AAAAGTTATATACATAACTCTGTTACGCTTTGTGTATTGAACAAAACCAACAAAATTAACTCCGAGTTCTCTCCGAATTTCACGAGTCCGTTCTAGACCCCACAGTTTAAAAAATTTTAAGCACAGAAAACATAATTAAAGTTTGAAAAATCATTAATTATACAAACTTTTCAATAATTTCCTTCTTCACTTCGATTTCAATTTTCTTTAAAAACTTATTCTCACCAACATTACCACTCATTACCACTTTCTCCGAAAGCAAGTTTGTAAAAGAATACATGGTACAGACAGCAGACATCTTGTGTCCGGAGATCAAAAGCAAATTTGAAAAAGTCAGTTTATCACGCAGGACTGTGACCGCCGTGTGGAACTGATTGATAAAAATATAGCCAGTCAATTAAACATAAAGTCTGATTCCTTTGAATTATATTCACTAGCACTGGAAGAAAGTACGGACGTAAAAGACACTGCTCATCTCCTCATTTTATCCGAGGCATTGACGACAGTTTTGCGATAACAGAGGAGTTTTTGACCATGGAGTCCCGAAAGGAACAACGCGGGGAGAGGACTTGTATAACCAGGTATCTGCTGTCATCGAAAGAATGACGCTACCTTTGAGTAAACTTGTCAATGTCACAATGGATGGATCTCCCAAATTTAACTAGAAAAAATGTTGGGCTGCTGAAAAGAATCCAGGATAAAGTGAAAGAGGAAAACCTTGTCCAGGATCTTATTTTCCTTCACTGCATCATCCATCAGGAATCCCTGTGTAAGTCTGTATTGCAGCTTAATCATGTCGTGAATCCAGTCGTAAAACGTGTGAACTTTATACGAGCAAGGGGACTTCAGCACCGTCAGTTTATTACGTTCCTGGAGGAAACTGATGCGGATCATCAGGACTTGCTGTACCACTCTCGTGTCCGCTGGTTAAGTTTGGGGAAAGTGTTACAACGAGTGTGGGAGCTGAAAGAAGATATCATCGCATTTTTGGAGTTGATGGGGAAATCTGACGAATTCCCTGAGCTAAGCGACAAGAACTGGCTTAGTGACTTTGCGTTTGCTGTGGACATATTTTCACACATGAATGAGCTGAATGTGAAACTGCAGGGGAAAGATCAGTTTGTTCACGACATGTGCAAACATGTGAAAGCCTTCAAATCCAAGCTCACTTTGTTCTCCGGACAAATTGCGAACAAATCTTTCGCTCATTTCCCCACACTTGCCATGCAGGAAGAGGCACCGCGAAACGCAAAAAATACAGCAAATCACTTGAGGACCTGCACGGAGGATTCTGCCATAGGTTCTCTGATTTCGAAAACATTGAACAGTCACTTCAGCTGGTGTCCTGCCCCCTGTCACAAGACCCTGAAACAGCACCACAGGAGCTACAGTTGGAACTGATAGATCTTCAGTCTGAGTCCGTCCTAAAGGAGAACTTCAACTCTAGTAGTAGGTTTTTACCCTTTTAAACTGGTACAAAACTGACACCTTTATTCAAGGCATCATGTTTGCAATGACCACAACACAAGTAGTCAAAAAAGCTAACAAAAAGAAGCAACTCTGATAATGATCATAATATGCACTGTCCTTGAAGTTGATTGTTCACACCCGAGACGGCTTTCTTTAGAGCCTAGTCCCATTGGTGTTGGACCAGATGACACCAGAAGGCGTACAACTCAAACACAGTGCAATATCAGAGTATTAAGAGCTCGGGGTAAGCATTTACACTATGATATCTCTTTTACCAGTGGCAAATATAGTAGTAGGTTTTTACCCTTTTAAACTGGTACAAAACTGACACCTTGTTTGCTTTTTGACTACTTGTGTTGTGGTCATTGCAAACATGATGCCTTGAATAAAGGTGTCAGTTTTGTACCAGTTTAAAAGGGTAAAAACCTACTACTATATTTTGACACTGGTAAAAGAGATCTCATAGTGTAAAAGTTCAACTCTGTTAAACTGAATGACTTTTATGCTTCACTTAACAGAGCCACGTTTCCAAACCTCCGGAGGACTGCACAGAAGATACTGACTTGTTTGGCTCGACTTACGTGTGCGAGCAGACATTCAGCGTCATGAACGCCAACAAAGCCCGTCACAGATCAAAGTTAACAGATCAGCACCTCAGATCTATCCTGAGAATTGCCACAACCAAAATAACTCCAGACTTGGATGCACTGGCAAAAATGGGAGATCAACAACACTGTTCCCACTCATCCAGTCACCCATTCACCCATTCAATCACCCACGCATCCACTCACCCACTCATCCACTCACCCACTCATCCATTCCCTTCGCTGCATTGCACGCCAGTGGCTGGAGACTGCCTGTGGCCATCTACGTGTGAGCCGGTCCCAATGTGCACCGGCAAACATTTATCGCTAGGTGATCCCAGTGTTTATTGTCCGTCTCCACGTGGATACTTGAAGCCCGTGTCACTCCACTGCTGGATGAATCCCGCAATGAAGATACAATCAGTGCATCCACTTTGCTTTTGCACTCTACCTGTTCCATTGGCGGCCGAATGCGAATCTAAATGTGCATACGTTGGAGACTGGTTTATTTGCATAGAAATCAAACCAATTGACCCATGACCTTTGCCCCATAAACTTGTGTAGAATTGTAGATGTGCATTACAGCTACTTTAGCCGGGTGGTTGTGGCTATGTATGCCTGTAATCCACGACTGCGTGGAGGTGAGGGTTGGTGGATTAAAAAATGTTGCGAAAAACTCCCACCCCGTTGGTCGTCAAGGAGGTAGAGAAGGCGGTATCGAAAAATGTGGACTCCGCCTGTTCCATCTCTTTTGTGATAGAGCGTTGGCCCCCATTTGCTTGGATTTCTCCAGGTGCTCCGATTTCCTCTCACATGTAAACGCTCATTAATCTTGATTTGAAGCTTTCGTGACTGCAGGAATCCATACTCTTTGGTTGTTTCGGTAAAGTCCCGTAGGAGAAAAAAGAATAATGGTTCACGACGTTTCGATCGCCACACAAGCAAATCATCGAAGCGCCGGGTGGCTAAAGCACAGCAAGATGGCACAGTAGAGGGCACAGGTGGTGCATCAGCCACTCATCTCGGTCATCTCAGTCAGTCGACCCGTGGCACCTGCTGGGTCTGCCCCGTGACCTCGTGCCAGCGGGCCTTCGACACTCAACACGTGGCAGCCTCAACGTGCACCTCGCCTCGCACAAGCGTCGTGGTGACGTCACCTCCACTTTGTAGCCAATGGCGGTTGTTGTTGACGACGTCGCCTAGGCAACGCCGCCCCGCCCCCCTGTGCCCGCCTCGCTCTGTGCACGCGAGGAGGCGCCAATCCGTGACGCGGCACTGAACGCGGCGCGTCACCGCTCAGCGCGGGTTGGGCCCTCGGCCGCGTGCACGGCAATCGAAACGTCGTATTCTATTATTTAATTTATTTTTTTCTACGTGACTTTACCGAAAGAACCAAAGAGTAATCCTGCAGTCACGAAAGCTTCAAATCAAATATTTGAATTTGTTTAAAGGAACTGTATTCTCTTACATGTTTGTGTATTCCTAGGCATTAAATGTGTACTAAAGATTCAGACTAATTGTAAATCTAATGGGACCACTTTAATCGATGTCCGTTAATATTTGTAGGCGTGGTAAGGTTTCGAGACGCACTCGGCGATGTGAATGAGATGGGGCTGCGTGAAATGCAGTCCGTGTTCTTCCTCGTCCATTTGCCTTCATTCAAACGTCAACATTTGATCTGCCTGTCTCTGTCATTAAGGCCACTTGGCCACAGTATCTCTTAGTTCTTGCAAGCTAAGCTGGAGTCATTCTCTTTTCGACATATGTCCCACCAAATTCTGTAATAATAATGTTCCATATTCTTGGTTCTTTCGTTAAAGTCACGTAGAAGGGAAATAATAAATAATAAAAATATAAAACAATAAAAATTCTCACGTTTCGACTGCAACACACACCTGATGATGATTGCTTGTGTTGCAGTCGAAACGTCGTGAGAATTTTTATTGTTTTATATTTTTATTATTTTATTATTTCCCTTCTACGTGACTTTACCGAAAGAACCAAGAATATGAATCCCTGCAGTCACGAAAGCTTTAAATCAAAATAATGTTCCAGTTTCTCTTTCTGTTTTTAAATATAGATTTAAATAAATATACATAAAAAAATCCACAAATCTGGCTGCCTCCTGATGACTGGTTGCAATTACTGGCGAAACGTCGTACTCAGATTGTAAATGTTGTGGCTATGCTCTAACACACAACCGGTGTGCTGTACTGGTAACGAATTGGCATGTTCTGTTTAAGTGACAAACCTTACTAATTAGCTGTGTCGGGTGGTGGTGGGTTTACGACATTTATATATTTACGTGATCTTACCCAAAAAAAAACCTGTATTATGTAAAAATAGATTTATTTTCCCCTTTCTTTTTTAGTTTCAAATCTCTAACGCCTTTCAAATTGTTCTGATGTACAGTGCTACATTTCAAATTACTATCATGTTTGCAACGGGTTGTATTGCTTCTTCCAGAAATCTACTTTCCCGAGTGGTTGTGCATTTGTCGCTTGTTTCAGAGGTTCGCGATTCAAGCACAGGGGTCGCCCTAGTTAATACTGCGGGTGTATTAATAAAAACTGCATTTCCACAAATAATGTAAAAAAAAAAAAATCCAGTGATATTATTCATAAATGAAGAGGACGTGTTGCCGGTGTCACCATCGAAATTTGCCAAATCTCTGAAATTACTGGATTGGGTAAAACCACATTTATGTATGTGAACTTCTTTCGCAGTGTACGTAACCAATGCTAATCAGAGGTGTGGAGAAGGACAACACACTGAACACAAAAAGCAGTTCTAAAGAAATTAGTTTTCAATCTATATTTAAAAGTGGCTTCCTAATATCGGAAGGAAGAGCATTCCAGTTGGCCTCAGAAGCGAGTGATGCGGTGACTGTCTTTGTTAGATGGCTCGCCACAAGCCGCTGCTGCTAGGATGATCCACCAACCCCATCTCTCGATGGCAATCGTGCATTGCCAGCACACCGTGCATTCGCCGTTGAACCACTCGTCCATCACGTGCTCCATCATCACAACTACAGCATTGCGCTGCACCTGTGGCCACCACGGTTGCTCACTTTGCTTTGCTTGTTTAGGTGATCGGCAAGGCCAGGAAGGCGAGCGGGAGGCGTTGGACCGTTATCTGGCTCGCATCGAGTGCGACATCAAGCAGGAGGTGGAGGGCCGGCTACACAAGATCAAGAAAACCTATTGGAGTCGTTCCCCTTGCCAGGGACGAGCGCCGATCTTCGCCGACAGTTCATGACACAGCCAGCGGCCGAGATGGTGCTGCAGGTCTTCCAGAACGCCGAGGACATCTTTGTGAATAAGCTGAAAAAGGTGGGGGCTATGGCGTCTGGACTTAATGCAACAAAATTACCGTGCGAGAAAATGAATGCATCTGCTTATATTTTCCACAATACATTTGTCCTCGGAATTATTGAATGAGTGATAATCACCATACGTTTCAAGTCTGTGGATACTTCCACCAGTATCAAAAGACTTGCTCTACCACTGAATTAACACTCTATAACATTTAGGGTCATCGCTTTTACAAAATTCATTCACACGTTGAGACAAAAGTAAGAGTGGGCATTGAAATCGGTCGGACATCTATGCATGTTTCACCCTCTATTTGTCCCAAGAGTGCGAAATGGCTGCACGTGGTTTGGATCCTTTGTTGTCTCCACCGACAGTGTGTGCAGGACTTCCTGGGCAGGTGAAAGGGGACACGCTGGCCCGGAAGCTGTTTCATTGGCCCTGTGCTGTGGCTCGCTCGAGACTCCTCGCGACCTCGTGGTCAAGGAGAAACCGGCCGCATTTCTCGGCAACATCAGCAATCCCTACAACAGACCGCCGTGTCCTCCGGAGAATAAGGTGACAAATTTGCATTTACAGTAGACTCTCAATTATCCGCGAGAATGACGGGGAGGATGGCTGCGGATGATTAAAAATCTCGGATGATCCAAAATATCTATTTTCTGCGGATCTCTATGGCAAAAACTAACGTTCAACCGATTGATGCACATGCTTGGTGATCAAACTTTTCTCCTAATTTCACCAAGTCCAATATCGGCTCAACTTTCATGCGACGGACATTACTCTCATGTTCAGAGTGGGATGGAATGTGCTTCCTTTACTGTGTGGACCAGAGGTCACTAGAAGCGATGTCAGAGGTAGCTTTGTGGTGTTCTCTTATGTGGGCCATTCTCCAGTACGACGGGTTCCGCTGCTCTCTGAGAGATCCGAGTGGATACTCCGTCTCATGACACGATATCGAAAGCACAATCTGAATAAAATGTAGTTTCTTGTATTGTACGTAAGGGGTCAGACCACGGAGGACCTTCAGAATGCTGAGTGTGAACTTGAAATTTATTCTGGACTGGTTCGGGGGATAGTTGAACAATTGGAATATTAGGGCAATATCGTTTTGCATACGGGTGTGAGTGAGAAGTCTGCCAGCGTTTTTTTAGTCCATAATCAAGATTTTTGGGTTAGATCATGTAAATATGCACTCAATAATACGCGTAAATATGCACTATTTATTCGGCCTAATCCAAAAATCTCTATTGCGGCTAATATTGGTCGCGAAGGCCTTCGTGTTAAACTTGTTTTTTTTAGTCTTCTGGAATCTGGCGATGAAACGTATCGGGGAGTCGTAGATGAGACGTGGGGGTGGGGGGCGGAGAGAGAGTTGCAATTGTCGAGCCTATTGGAGCGAGTTACAACATCGTTGTCCTCTCTACAATGGCATTGCTCCTCTCCTTCACAGAGGCGGTAGCCGAGCAGCTGGTCCGTCTGCTGAGCCACGCAAGTTACGATGGCAGAGCTCCTGGGCCTGCCCGCGCTGTCACGCGTGGAGAAGCAGCTTGCCGAGCACTTTGACTCGTGCGACCTCCCCAGCCTGGGCCTCGGCTCCTTCTTGGACATCCTCCAGGTGCGTACGTGACATGCGTGAGCCCACTCGCCTCCAGCTGGTAAGAGACAGTACAGCAAGTAGGTGTGCGACACTGCCCGTGCAAGGTTTGAGTGTACTTCCCGCCTCTGAGTGGCGCGCAAACTTAAGTTCACTTCCGAAATTGTGCGCAATAATATTAGTTTATTATTATGAACTTAAAACTCAGTTGTCGATAACTCAAATACGTTTGAGTGTTATTTGTGCTTATGTAATCACTGCCAATGCAGAGCACAACAAATTATCACGTAAGATTCATGGGTTTTCGCTTGTCAATCTTAAAACATGTACCTGAATTTGGTAAACATCCCAAAAGTAGAGAAAAAAACACCTTTAAAAGTGAGTGTACAAAAGTGACATTAAGGAAAAAATGTTCATAACACTATATATGCAAAGTGGCCGGGTGGCTCAGAGATCAAAGCGATGCGTTGTCAATAATGAGGTTCTGGGATTTAATCTGGATTTTGACCGCTTGGGATTAAACCGAGTTTTCAAGTCTAGCAAGTTGATCGTCCCAGCCCCGTCAGCAGTGACTGCACAAAACATCAATCTTATTAAACTTGTTTTGCACTTCATTTTCCTATTTCCAGCTCTGAGAATAACAATTTCAGCTTGACTCTCGTGCGCCGCACAATCTCATAGCACAGCTCATGTGAAAGCGTTGGCTCCTATTGTGTAAAAGATAAAAGGCCACCCACAGCATTTTAATGACACACGGGCTGCACGGCTATGCGAGATTTACGAATGGATTATTCGTCTCTTGACATGACGCCGATAGCGCATTTGGAAAAAAAAATTGAGAATGAATTTTGTTTTAATATGCAAACTTAAATCTCTAATATTTTATTAGTTTTCGTGCACTGCATTGTGAGAAGCAGCTCCATGCGTATCGTTCAGCATTAAGCCGGTGTTTGCCTTGCGATCACCTCGGTGTCAACCAACCGATGTTGACGGATTTGTTGTGTCTGTGGCAGCTGTTGGAGGAGACTGGGGTTGTGATCTCTGCCCTGGGCGGATCTGGAGCCACGGCGGGAAGCTTCTGCCCCAAGCGCGACGAGCTGCTGGAGTTCATCCGCCAGTGCGGCAGCTTCGACCCCGCAGCGGTGAGACGCGGGCCACTGCAGGGCCCACCGGGGCGGCTCGGAGATGGGGATCAGGATTTGTAGATATAGGGCGCTCGCTGAAATAAACTCGGCAACTCAAAGCGCCTTGCAGCAACGTCTCATCTCAACATTCCATTGCCCTGCGGCAGTCTAGCCTCCCCAATGGCAGCTGTTCCTGTTTGGCACGTGGTGCGTGCACTAGTGGCCTGTGAATGGACATGTCTGCCAGTAGGGAGCGATGTTCGATTTTCCTACCTGGTTTTTCCCCGATAAAGTAATTTGCAAGTATTTTATCGGATTTGGCAAATCTGGAACATGATGTAGTTACACGTGGCCAATTAATTTTTTAAATACAGTGTCATGGGATTATTATCCTACATTGTGAAACAGACCACTTTGTTTATGGTGAATAAACTGGCTAAATTAACCAGGGTGATGCTGGGCTTGAACCGAGAACTACCACTCGGCCATGTTTCCATAACTTCGTGCAGTCACATTAACGCTGTTCACGTCGTACGCAATGGACACTTCATTTTTAGCATCACATCTGCCCTGTTTGGCCCCTAGACCATTTTGAGAAGTCTTGTAAGGGCGGCGTATTACAGTTTGATTTTATATCGCACGGCAAATATCCAATGGAAAACCACCCGTTCCGTGGGGGCCTTCGCGCTGACACGGATCGGAGGCGCCTAGTGGAAGAGAGAGGGTTCCAGGTCTCTGTTGTTTGCTGTCTGCTCTGCAGCTGCTGGCTGTGGACTGTGTTGTGGGGCAGCACTCATGCGTTCCTGCTGCAACCTTTTCACAACCCCGTGACCAACCTTTATGAAACTGGCGCAGAAAGCCAAGCCCGGTGGCGGCAGCGGCGGTGCCCATCGGTGCGCTGTATTGTACGAGACGGCGCTGTGTGCTCGCGAATCGAGGTTTTGCAGCCCCTCCTAAGTGCCCCCCTCCTCACCCCTCTGGTCACCTCGTGATCTGCCTGACCGCCACGGGTCGCTCCTCAAAATTGTTGGGAGTTGGCGACAGACACTTGGGGTTCTTTAATTTTCACATCAAAGGGTCAGTGAGCATCACCAATATGCCATTGGAATGGAACTTAATAATTCAATGCTCAAAGCAAGTGATCGGGAGCCAAACTGAAGATTGTTGTAACACCCCTCTGGCAGTCCACTGCCTGATGAAGGTCTTGCCACGTTGCTTTGGTCATGGGGTTGTTGCACCAAACTTCACCACGCTTGGTGAAGGGGCGGGGATTAGGCTCAGGACTGGTTCAGATATCAGTCACCACTGACGTTAGCCATGGCTAGGAATCCAACTCGGATCGCCGCGTTAGTATCGCAATGCACCAAACATTGCAGCAGTGCTTCAGAAATCATTCCGAAGTTGCTTGATATTGCACACAGTTTGAATAAACCATCATTACTTCAGGAAATATATTTTGATTTTAAATTAAACTTTAAAGCGCGATACATCGGTTAAATCGATTAATATTTATTATTAAGCTGACAATTCATGTATTGCATTACACGTGTAAGAATCAACATTTTAAAAACTGTATCCCTTTTTATTTTAATCGTTGCACATTGCCACTGCAGACAGTCGACATTCTCAGTGTAAGTTCAAAAGAACTGACAAACACCTTGTGAAAAACCCAACGCAGAAGATTACTGGGTTTGATATTCCACGAAGCTCATGGTCCACCCAAAACTGCATCCGCACAAACATGGCAGATGCGGATACCTGATGCACAAATGGAAAATGAAAACTCTCCAGTATTTGACTGTGGTCATCCAGAACAGATCGTACAACGTGAAACGACGCAATAGAAAATGAAAGTCAAGCCACAGTGCGATTGTGACCATGCAACCCAAGCGACGCACGACATCGTAAACCACTGTCGTCTGTGCTCCTTCAACGGGGTAGGAATAGTAAACCGACACGAGGTTTCTCCTGAAGCCCTCTCGTCGTGACCAGCAGACCTCGGACATTGCCATGTGGCTCCTGAACATGTTGCCCTCATGCGCAAGAATAGAATTCCTTGTAAAAGGTTTCAGTTTGGTGTTTTAATATCTTAACACCTGTTTTGTTGCCAGAAAAAAAGGGGAAAAGCAATGCTCATAAAACCAGACTGTTTACTGTGCAAGGAGATTGTGAGTTTTTTTTCTAATACTTTTCATAACTGATTAAAGAATAGAGATTGGTCTTTAATTCTTATGATCTTCTTTGGAGCCATTTTTTATATTCTGGGCAAAACGAGTAAATTTCAACTCGTGTGGAAATGTACCTTCAGTGAGTTGAGAGGTTGACAATGTGTGTGGGGAGTGCATAGATGAGATCTGACACAGCCACAAGTGCAAACGCAGGTAGCTCGTCTTCTCCCATGGATGACAATGTCTTCATTGATGCGAGCATATTCAGTACATCCAGTTCAAATATGGGACTGAACTAGAAGTCGGGTGAAACCCAGTGCCGTACCCGATACACCGGACATTGACCTTCACCGCCTGATGAGTATCTCATGGCCGATGGTGTCGAAGGCAGCTGAGAGTTCGAGGTCAACCAACGCTGTGGCGCACCGGTCTACCATGATCTTGTAGAGGTCATCTGTTGTCTTTAATAGAGCCATGTAAGTGCTGTGGAACTTACGGTAAGCCGACTGCAACGGCATGAATCTGCCCATCGCAGTGACATGGGAAGTAATTGCTTCCGACAAAGGCGTTCTATGACCTTTTAAATCGTACTCAGGTTTGAGAACGGGGACAGTTTGCATTCATGATCCTGAATCATGACAATTCCTTGACTCTCCGGCAGTAGTGAATCGTTCCAACCATCGGTAGGAATCGTGTATATGTGTGTACGTGTATAACAGCTGTACCCATTGGCTTCTGTTATGGTCACGTACGTTTCTTTTTTATTTCGTGGAATATCACTTGCTGTACTCCACGAGGTGAGTGTTTGTATAGATAGGAATCATGTTATGTAGAGAATATGAATCTAATTCAGTACCTCGATATGTCTCCCACAGACGAGCGGGGAGACAGCAGCCAGGCGGTGAGCCGGCACTACCAACAATCGCCCAAGCTCTGCGGTTCTCTTTACATTCCGATATTTGCAGCCACTTACTGAGTGTTTACATGGGGGGAAACCAGTACACTCGCAGAAAACGTACGAATGTGAGCATGGGGGCAACGTTCTATCCCGTGCAGATGGAAAGGATTCCACAGTTGTGTTCCACTGCCTCCTGGCAAGCCAGGGTATGACTCATCCTCGATGCCCACCGGAACCAGAATCAGAATCAGAAAGGGTTTTATTCGCCATGAAAGTTCGCACAGACAAGGAATTTACTTTGCGGAATGCATACATTCAACATTTAGGAATCTTAAATCTTAAATAAGTGGTTTACAAGTCTAACTATACTAAAGGTACAAGTCTAACTAATACTAAGGAGCTAAAGTATGTAAAAATTGAATAAAATAAAATCTAAAATATACAATAGCTATAATATACAATATAAAATTACAAAAATGCAAATAGGGTAACAGTGCAAATATGGCAGGGTGTCATTGTGCAGATATTGTGTTAAAGTCAGTTTGAGCGTTAAAGTCAGTTTGAGCCCTTGGCCTTGTTGAA